>NC_056732.1:358297252-358362252 GCF_019279795.1 Protopterus annectens | reverse complement strand
TTATGGCTGAATCTAAGGCCATATTTTCAAAATGTACTGAGTGTGGCCACAAGCTTTCCCCAGCTGATGGCCACACTCAGTGCGTTTTGTGCCGGGGGGCAGCCCATCTATCAGAGGCCTGCCAGATATGTGCGGCCTTCAACCCTCGGGCACTCAGGGACAGGAAGAACAAGCTGATCCTGGCGGAAAAACTTCCCCAGGAATCAGCTTCTTCTTCCTCTCCCAGCCGGGTTCAAGCTACTACTGTAGCTTCGGCGCAGGCTACTCCATTAGCTGTACCTGGGACTCAACCTCCCTTATCAGGTACCAGCTCTGTGGAATCTAGTGCTTTTTCCCACAGGGAGAAGAAGCACAAGGACAGAGAGGGTCACAAATCAAAAAGGCGGGCCGAGTCTCATCCCTCGGCTCCGCCTGAGAAAATCCTGAAGTCCCCTGTGAGGGTCTCCGGATCCTCGTCCTCTCGGCTCCGTTCACCCTCTTTTTCTCCGGAGCTGGAGGAAGAGGATAGGTCACCTTCGAGGTCTTCAAGGCGGCCCTCCCGGCCTGCCTCAACTACCGCTTCGCGATCTACTCGAAGCATCTCCGAAGCAGACATGGATCGGATGATGCGAAGATTTATGCAGACCCAGACGCAGATGGGGATGCTCTTGCCTCCCCCCCCTTTGGGAGGGAGTGCAGCCCCCATTTTTGCCCCGATCGCTCCTTCTCCAACCCGTTTTCGGGTCTCGGAGTTGTCGGATCCAGGCCTTTTCGGACCCGGGGATACGTCGGCGCCGATAGCGGTTGTGTCTTCGACGCCGATTATACCTTCGAGCTTATCCGAGCTGTCGGGGCCGAGGGTCGAGCATCGGATCCGAGGGGGTGGTTGTGTCTTCGGCGCTGATTGGGTCAGAGCGTACCACTACCTCGGGTCCGATTGCTTCGGCTCCGACCCCGATCCTATCCTCGGAGCCAGGGAGGTTACTTTCTCAGGCTGGGGACAGTGAATCTCCCTCTGCTTTTGAGGTAGTGGAGAGGGTACTGTCGAGCTCATCCAGGTCCCCGACCGGGCCTTCGGATCCACCCATGCCCCCACTGTATCAGGGTCTGTCTTCGATCATCCGTCCATCTGGACAGCCTGCCCAAGCCCTCCAGTTGGTTCCTATGGAGGAACACCACCCCGTGGACAAGCCCGCCGAAGAGGCGCCTTGGAAGCATCTGTGCAAAAGGAAGCACCTGGACTCCCCCGAGTCCATTACCACGGATACGGATTTGGATGATACGGAGGGCTCCCCAAGGTCACCCCCTGAAGATGTTTCCTTCGGAGACATCATGGAAATGTTGCGTATAAGAGGGGGTTGGTCTGCCCAAAAGCCCTCCCTGGACGAGTCTGTATTTCTGGAGGCCTTTGAGGCAGGCCCATCTACCTCCTGGGTGTCCCCCCCAGCTGACCCCTTGGTGGATCTAATTACCACCAGGGCTTGGAAAGAGCCCGACACCATGGAGCCTATCCCTAGACGCCCTGACAAGGTCCTCAGCCCTCCCTCTGATAGACCTTCTTGGTTCAAAGGCGTGCCGGTTGATGCTATGTTGGTGGCGGCGGCCACTAGGAAAGAACTTGCCCAGGAAAGTTAAGGAGTCCCGGGCATTGGACCGTATTGGGAAGCGGATGTTTGCTTCAGCGACCTTTGCCATAAGGTCGCTGAACTACATGGCACACACCATTAGGCTACAGTGTGACTTAATTAAGGAATACGCTGCAGCCCCTCCGGAGTCCATGTCGGTCCCAGGCAAAAAGGTTTTTGAGACTCGAATGGCCACTCTAAAGTCCATATCAAATACATCTATGCGGCTTCTTTCCCATGCCACGGAAGGAGCTGCTAGAGCTAGCGGAGCTGGAGTGGTCTTGCGACGTCACTCCTGGCTCCGCCTTTGCGACTTCACGGAACCCTTTAAGGCGTCCTTCGCGAACGCCCCTTATGACGGTTTGGCCTTATTTGGCTCAACAGTTCGCGACACGCTAGTCCAAAGTGAACAGGATGGGAAGACGCTGTCGGCCGTCAGAGTCCACTTCTCTAACCCCCAAAGATCCTTCTCCAGGAATCAGAGGGGGCAAAAGAAGCTGTGGTTCCGTAAATCTCAGCAATCCCGTCCTGCTGCGGACAACTCGTCCTCTAGAGGCAGAGAAGGACAAGGTGGACGCCGGCCCAGAGGCAGAGGGGGGCCGCGTAACTTCGGGTCTAGAGAACCTTTCTCGGACAGACCCGCGCAACAGCCCTGAGGACTTGCCCGACTGTCCCTCTCTAGAGGCAGTCGGGGGGCGATTATCGGAGCACCTGTCAAACTGGGAATCCATTACAAAAGATCGATGGGTGCTCCGGATTATATCCAGAGGTTACACTATACCGTTCACGCAGCCCCCCCCCAAACCCAAACATCTCCCCGATGTTCCACCCCATCAGAGGGAGTCCGTAGCTCTGGAAATTTCAGAGTTGCTAAGAAAAAGAGCCATCCAGCCCGTCCCCCCAGATCAGTCCGGATTGGGTTATTACTCCAGGTACTTCTTGGTGCCAAAGAAAACGGGGGACCTCAGACCCATCCTAGACCTCTCGTCCCTGAACCTGTTCATACCCAAGGAAAAGTTCCGGATGGTCACCCTCCAATCTATTCTCCCCCTTCTGCGGGAGAACGACTGGATGTGCTCGTTAAACCTCAAAGATGCGTACTACCATATACTAATGGACAGACGATCCAGGAGGTTCCTCCGCTTCCGGCTAGGAGCCAGTCATCATCAGTTCAGGGTTCTTCCATTTGGCATAACCTCAGCCCCCAGAGTGTTTACCAAAGTCATGGCAGTGGTTGCAGCCCACCTGAGACTCCAGGGCATTCAGGTGTTCCCTTACCTAGACGACTGGCTCCTCACCACCCCCAACAGGCATCTACTGGTTGTGGCGAGAGATTACGCCCTCTCTCTGGCCCGTTGTTTGGGCATTTCAGTGAATCTAAAGAAATCCTGCCTGTGCCCCACTCGAGCCCTAGAATTCATAATGGCCAGGTTGGATACTCGGATCTCCAAAGTGTTTCTTACACCTGTCAGGCTGAACAATTTGTCTCTCCAAATCTCAGACATTCTTTGGAGCCCGGCTCCTCCAGCAGAATTAGTCCTGAGGGCGCTAGGGTCTATGTCAGCAGCAATCGGCCTTTCTCTTCATGCCCGTCTGCGAATGTGAGTGTTACAGTGGACTCTCCAGGTCCAGTGGTCACTATCGGTCCATCCCTTGGACATGCCGATTCCCCTGAGCAGGGCGTGCAGACACTCCCTTCTTTGGTGGTTACAGGCTCAGGAACTCAAAGAAGGGAGACCCTTTGTGATTCCCCCAGTCAAAGCCACGTTGACCACAGACGCTTCTTGCCTCGGGTGGGGCGGGCATTATGCAGGCAAGTCCGTCCAAGGCACATGGACTCCTCTAGAGACTGCATTGCATATCATCATCCTAGAGATGAGGGCAGTGCTTTTGGCGTTGCAAGCTCTTCATCACCTTCTTCCTCTGGGGACTATTGCAATCCAGACGGACAACATGTCCGTTGTCTGGTATATAAACAAACAGGGAGGGACCAGATCTCACCCCCTGTGTCGAGAAGCCATGAGAGTGTGGGAATGGGCGATTTCCACCAACCGCTTTCTGATAGCAACGCACATTCCGGGACGGTCCAACATATTAGTGGACAAGTTAAGTCGGGTATTCCTCAGCCCTTACGAGTGGTCTCTGAATCCTTCTGTCGCGAAGCAGATATTGCTCAAGTGGGGTCAACCTCGCTGCAACCTTTTCGCTTCTCCCCTAAACACAAAATGCAGCGATTACTTGGCGATAGTTCCCCCCAGAGGGGAATCCCCCAGGGACGCTCTGGTTCATGCTTGGCCGCCCGGTCTCCTTTATGCGTATCCTCCTCTTCCTCTGATGATGAAATTCATCTAGAAAGCCTGTCGGTTGGGGAGCAGAGTGATTCTCATAGCCCCATTCTGGCCTCGACAAATCTGGTTCCCCTTTCTGCAGTCCCACAGTGTGGCTCCCCCATGGATTCTGGACCCCAGACCAGACCTAATCTCGCATCCGACGAGATGCCACACTCCGAACCTGGTCAATCTCCGGCTTACGGCTTGGTTGATCCAGTTCCATTAATGGCTAGGACTCCCGGTATCTCATCCCCTGTTAAGGCCATTCTGGTGGCAGCTCATAAGCCATCCACCAGAAAGCTCTACAACAGTAAATGGAAATGCTTTTCCATCGGGGCAAAGCAGAAGGAATTGGATCCCTTTACGGTTCCTATTCCCACTATCCTGGACTTCCTGTCCTTTCTTTTTAGACAAGGAGCTAGTGCGTCCACCGTTAAGGTCCAGCTAGCAGCCATCTATCATTATCACGTGGGGGATGGCGTAGATTTCTTGGCGTCAGCAAAAATATGCAAGACTTTCTTAAAAGGTGTGTTTCTCTTAAAGCCCCCTATTAAGCCGGCAGTTCCTCCATGGGATCTTACCTTGATCTTACAAGCATTAACAAGACCACCTTTTGAGCTGGCTGCCTCAGTGCCATTGAAATTCTTATCTTGGAAAACGGCCTTTTTGGTCGCTATTACTTCAGCCAAACGAGTCTCAGAATTACAGGCTCTGTGCATTAAGCATCCATACCTTATTTTTCACAAGGATAGAGTGGCCCTCAGGACTAATCCTTCCTTTCTGCCTAAGGTAGCCACAGAGGCTAACATTAATCAGTCTATTAATCTTCCTGGTTTCTTCCCGAATTTCCAAAACAAGGGTGAATACACATTGCACAACTACGTTTTTACTTGCATAGGACTAAAAATTTTCGCAAGTCAGACCAGTTTGTTTGTTTCTTATGCTAAGTCAGCCATGGGCAAACCAATTTCTAAGGTGACAGTGGCAAATTGGATCTCTCAGTGTATTAGACAGGGATACACTTCATCTGGGAAGCCAGCTCCGGTTGGTGTGCGTGCGCATTCTACTAGATCTGTGGCTACCTCGACGGCTTTTTGGTCTAGAGTTCCGGTAGACGATATTTGTTCAGCAGCTACCTGGTCCTCTTCCCACACATTCATTTCTCATTACAAACTGGACATGATTTCCAGAAGTAGGGCTTCCTTTGGCTCCGCGGTGCTTCGGAATATCCTTCCGTAGGGACCACCCAGGGTCTTAGGTAAGCTGGGGACTCTGTCCCACAGGTTGCAGATCAAATGAAGTAACTACTTCAGATAAAGAAGTTATGTACTCACCATAACGTTCCATCTGAGTAGATACTTCATTTGTCTGCAACCGACCCCCCCCTGCCATCCCCCGAACCTCGGTAAGGTATTGTTCCTTTGGAGATTTTTCTCCGTCTTTAGCCTATAGGGCAAAATAACCGATCTGAGGTAATGTGGTTGGTAGCAAGGGATTATGGGTAGGGGGAGGAGCTAGGAGCTCGGATCTTGGAGCTTGGAAAGCTGCCGGTTCGGATCCGACTACCCACAGGTTGCAGACAAATGAAGTATCTACTCAGATGAACGTTATGGTGAGTACATAACTTCTTTTTTGCCATTATTGATTGGGGAGACTGGCCTTTTTTCATACATGCTTAGCCAGTTGTCATTCCTTACCCTGTCTAGACCAAGGGCAGTGGTTAAAGTGGCCTGTATATCCTTCTAGAACTTGATCTATTGGGTACCACACAGGAGGACCCTATTTTGTTTTGCAGCTGGGAATTGCAGGCCTGACAAGTGTGCAGGAATGCTGGAGTAGTGCATTAAAAACATTAAGTTTTGCTACTTTATACCTGATATCCTGGAAAGATTTGGAATACATTAGCATTAGACATATGGTAGTGCCTCAAATCTTTCACTGAGCACCTCACATATCTAGAGAACAAGATGATGTTTTTCGTGTTTCACTGTTGCAGTACTCACATATGGGTTATCCGGCCCGAATACCAGAGTCCTTGGTATATGACGTCGGCTGCCGACGGTTGTAAAACTGATGTCAGAATGTCAGGTATAAAGGGAGGCAGCCGATGTCATTTCCCCAGTCTTTCTTGCCACGGAGCCCGAAGCAGATGCAATTCGCACTAGTGCCGGTCGGTCGTTTACCTTTGTTTTGCTTTCTGACTACCAAGTTGAAGACGCCTTCAGATAAGTACCCCATTGGGGATCCTCTTTTCTTGCTTTAACGAATGTCAGATAAAGTTAAAAACTGTCTTGCCTCTGGAAAACAGATTCCGCACTGTGTTTTCCATTCCTATTGTATAACTTGTCTGTGCCTTGAGCACGGCATTCCTAACTGCGTTCTCTGTGCTGTTTTTTTAACCCGTGTACCATACGCCGTAGAGCTAAGATTTTGTATAAGCATTTCAGAGTCTGGCCTAAGTTCATCGGTATGACGTCTTCTGGTCTCCCGACTTCAGATATTCCTAGGAAAAATGCAAAGACAAGGACCTCGACAGGCCTAGGGTGATATCTGCTGATGAAGCACTGGTGAAATTGGACGTCAGCACAGTGGTAGTCAGTGAGGAGCTTTCGCAGCCCCTGCAGTCCGCAGATTTTCAGCCGCAAGCCTCTGCCAAGACCTTTATGGAGTCCTCCATGCCGCATGCTGTTTTTTCGTCTTCAGACCCTCTGCCTGTCACTGCTTCAGATGGGTCCGGAGCCACTTTTCAGACACTGGCTTCTGACGCCTCTTCTTTTCGACATGAGACCAGAACCAGGCGACTACCTTAGTTCAGACTTCTGCAGTTGCTAGCCTGCCGAGTCCCTCCGCATTGCTAGTAAACCTTCCAGCCGCAAACCTTTTCACAAGCAGGAGTCAGCCTCCCCTCCTGTGCCTCAGTTCCAGTTGGTAAAGATGGCTGGTGATCTTCTTTCCCTGATTAGGGGCTCTAATCACCCCCCCCCCCTTATAAGAGGACTAGGGAATTATCTCCTAATGTTTTGTCTGCCTCAGATTCTGAGATTTCCAGTATGTCTGCTGGTGAAGAAGGAAATTCTCAACTTTTTTCTGGCTTTGAGGATTCTGATGCTGTGAGGACTCTATCCCTTCTGCCTTCCCTCCTGAAGATTTTTCCTTTGGGGGTACTTTGAATACCCTTAGGGAGCATTTTAAATGGGAACGTTAGGATTTTCCACAGTCTAAGAAAAGAATCAGGGAATTTTTGGATTTTCCACAGCATAAGCCTCTGGCTATACCTCCAGTTTTGGAAGTTGTTGATGATGTTTTCATGGAAAATTCTTTAACTCCTAATTCTGTTCCTCCTGCCCCCAGGAAACCGGATAGGTACTACAGGGTTCCTGAATCTCATCAATTCCTTTTTAAAAACCCTACTGCTGATCCAGAAATTATTTCTCAAGGGCCCAAGGGTGTTAAGGCTACTATTGCTAAAAACCCTTTGCCTTCTGATAAGGAGTCTAGGGCCTTGGACAGGTGGGGTAAAAAAGTCTATACCTCTGCACCTCTTGCCATTAGATCTGTTAATTGTCTTTTTCACATGCTTATGTATCGGCAGCATACTTTGGAGGCTATTAAGGATAAACTTGGAGATATTCCCTCCTTGACGAAGAGCA
Organism: Protopterus annectens; assembly: GCF_019279795.1. NCBI lineage: Eukaryota > Metazoa > Chordata > Ceratodontiformes > Protopteridae > Protopterus > Protopterus annectens. Next base: position 358,354,668 of record NC_056732.1, on the reverse strand, counting down.
AAGATTTACAAGACTTACTGAATTCTGCCACTTTAGTTAATAAGCATTCACTTCATTGTGGTTTTGACACTTTGGAGGCTTCCTGCAGGGCAGCAGCCACTGGTTCTGTAAGTAGAAGGCATACTTGGCTCAGGGAGCAGCCTCTTTCTGAACCTGTTAAGTCTAAATTCCTGGATGTTTCTTTGCACAAGGACAATCTTTTTGGTAGTAAGACTGAGTAGGTACTGAAGACGTTGGAGAATAAGGCAAAATCTATGCAAGCTGTAAATAATTTCCTTCAGGTTCAGCCTCCTTGGTTTAGTAGGCATTATCCTGCCAAGAATTGGTCTTTCAATGATCCTGGCAAGCAGGGTCGCTCTAGGCCTAGGGGTTTCAGATCTTCCAGAGGGCAGGCTTCTGCCCCTCAAAGGGCTAAACAATGGCATTCTTCTGCTAAATTGGGGTGTTCTAAGCCAGTTCCCAAAGCAAGCATTCTCAATGACTCTGGCCTTCTTGTGCCTACCTCTGCAGGCCCTGGGTTTCCTTTGGGGGGAAGGTTAGCCAGGTTCGCAGAGATATGATCTACCATCACAGATGACAAATGGGTGCTCAGTAGAGTAAACCAAGGTTTCAAGTTTTACTTTCACACCTTCCCTGTTTTACAAGGGTTCCCAGACATAACCTGAACACTCAGGGCAGAGGTAGAAACTCAGATTTCTTCTTTACTGACTATGGGGGCTATAGAACCAGTTCTTGCAAATCAAGCCGGCCTAGGTTTTTATCCAAGACTTTTCTTGGTACCCAAAAATAGGGCACCTGGTGCCCTATTCTGGATCTGTCTATTCTAAACACTTTTCTGGTGATTCCCAAATTCAAGATGCTCACCCTTCAGCGGTTACTACCAATGTTGGGCAAGGATTCATGCCTGGTAACTTTGGATCTCAAGGAAGCTTATCTGCACATCCCAATAAAGGAAAGCTGCAGGCAGTTCCTTTGAATCCGGGTGTGGGAGCAACGCTTTCAATTCTCTGCATTGCCCTTTGGCTTATCTACTGCTCCCAGAGTTTTTACCAAGTGCCTGGCTCCAGCCATTGCTTTTTGCAGGCAGAGAAACATTCAGATTTATCCTTACCTTGACAACTGTCTCATTCAAGCAAACACCCCAGAACAACTAGGAAAGGATTTGGATTTCGTGAAGAACACTCTCACCTCTTTGGGTTACATTCTCAACGAAAAGAAGTCAAAGTTGGTTCCTACAAGGGAGATTGTTTTCCTGGGAGCGAGTCTGAATACAGCCACCCAGATGGTATTCCTCCCTCAACAGAAGCAAAAAGATCTTTACGCTTACTTCATGAACTTGGCAAGCATGACCCAGCTCTCTGCAAGGCAATTCCTGCAAGCACTGGGGTTCATGGCTTCATGTATTTTGATGATTCCATATGCAAGGCTGCATATGAGAACTTCAGTGGTACCTCAAGAACCTTTGGTGTCAACACACACAGGACTTAGACTTGATTCTTCCCCTGATTCCCTGTCTACAAATGGAGTTCCTCTGGTGGGCCACAGCCTGTTCTCAGAACAAGGGTCTGCCTTTCTGCCCATTGCCTGCCAGCCAGACTCTCACCACAGACGCCTCAGATGTTGCATGGGGGGGATCATCTGGAAGGCAGGGACATACAGGGGACTTGGAGCACCCAGCAGATTCATCTGCACATAAACTTAAAAGAACTGATGGCAGTGCAGCAGGCCTTGCTGGCTTTCAAGGACCTACTCTACCCTGGGACTCTGCTGATCAGCACAGACAATACCACAGTCATGTGGTACATCAACAAGCAAGATGGGACTCACTCTTACTCCTTGTGCAAACAAAACATGAGACTATAGTCCATAGCAGCATCCATGGGCTTACATCCTATAGCCCAGTATCTCCCAGGGACACTAAACCCCTTGGCGGGTCATTTGAGCAGACATGTTCTGGATCCTCACGAGTGGCAACTGAACAAGGACATTTTCCACAGCATCACTCATCATTGTGACACCCTACAAGTGGACCTTTTCTCCTCTCACACCAACCATCTGCTTCCAACCTTCTGCACCAGAGAATTTCACAACAAAGCTTGGAAGGTGGACGCATTGTCCTTCCCATGGACACATCTCTCAGTTTATGCATTCCCTCCTCTGCCTCTTCTTCCCAGAGTACTGCTAAAGATAACGGATGAAAAATCAAAGGCTATTTTGATAGCACCAGATTGGCCTAGACAGCATTGGTATCCCCTCCTTCGCAGCCTTTCACAGGCTTAGCCTTGGCATCTTCCCCTAGTACCAGATCTGTTGGTTCAAGGAGGGGGAAAGTTCCTTCATCCTCATCTTCAAACTATGCATTTAACTGCTTAGCTAATACTTTAAATCTTTCCCAACAGGTGGTTGAAGTTCTTCATGAGGCCAGGAGGCCTAGCACCAGAAAATCCTGTGCAGATAAATGGAAGAGATTTTGCTCTTGGATGCAGGCTAAAGGAGAAGACTCTTCTCATCCTTCTCTTTCTCTCATTCTTGATTACCTAGCAGGCTTGCTTAATGGTGAACTTTCCTTTTCTTCAATCAAAATTCATGCTTCAGCAATTTCAGCTCATTGTTCTTTTGAGCAACCCATTTTTTCTCACCCCTTGATGAAACAGTTCCTGAGGGGAGCTAGTAATCTTAGACCTCTCAGAAGAGCTCCTACTCCTGCTTGGGATCTTAATTTTGTCCTGGAAAAACTTAATCTGCCTCCCTTTGAACCAGCTGCCTCTGCAGATTTGAAGTTTCTATCCTGGAAGACTGCTTTCCTCTTAGCTATTACTTCAGCTGGAAGGCTATCTGAGCTGCAAGCCTTAATGGCAGTAGAACCTTTCATTATTTTTCACTCCAAGTTTCTCTGAGAACTAATCCCTCCTTCATGCCTGAGGTAGTTTCCAGTTTAAGCCTTAAACAGTCTATTCACCTGCCTACATTTTTCAACAACTCCCAAAATAAAGGGGGAAAGGATTCTGCACACTATTGATGTGCATAGACATCTGAGATTCTAGACAGGACTAAATCCTTTTGAAAATCTGAACAGTTGTTGGTTAGTTTTGCTCCTGGGGCTCAGAGTAAAGCTATGTCAAAACAAGCCATATCCAATTGGATTGCTCATTGTATTCACTTTTGTTATCTGTGGCATGGGAAGGTTCCCCCTCAGGGTATTAGGACCCATTCTACTAGAGCAGCCTCTACCTCTGCAGCCTTTCTGAGAGGTGTGCCTACTAAGGACATTTTAGAAGCCGCTACTTGGTCTTCTGTCCATACTTTCACAATGCATTACAATCTACCTTTGTTTTCTAAATCCAGGGATGGTTTTGCCTCTGCAGTTTTGCAGGCCCTTCTTACCAACCCTTAATCTGTGATCCTTCCTCCAGCCTTTGTCTTTTTCCTGGGCTTTGGGAATCAACCCATATGTGAGGACTGCAACAGTGAAACACAAGGAACAGTACAGTTGTGTACACTTACCATAAATGTAGATGTTCGAGTGTATTCACTGTTGCAGTCCTGGTATCCCACCGTACATTCCCCCTTTTTTCCTAAGGCACAGACTGTTTATACTTTTATTTTTTGTATGACGTGTCCAGGGTGCTACCTTCCTGGGTTAGCCTTCTTTTGGGGGCTCCTGACAGTTAATGCAAGAAAAACTGAGGAAATGGCATTGGCTGCCTCCCTTTATACCTGACATTCTGGCATCAGTTTTACAACAGGCGGCAGCCAACATCATATACCAAGGACTCTGGTATTCGGGCCGGCTGAGGGCTACCGAGAGCCGGATAACCCATATGTGAGGACTGCAACAGTGAATGCACTCGAACATCTACATTTATGGTAAGTGTACACAACTGTACTGTTTTCATGAGTATAATGTGCTTTGCAACTTCTAGATTACTGTACCTTCAGAGATGTGCATTGTTTCTCCCCACCTGGATTTGAGAGCTGCCAAAACTACTTGGTTCATGCCATCCACAGCCAACCATAATTACTCCTAGAAATGATACTTAAAATAAGTTGCCTTCTGAACAGATAGATGGATTCCTTTGATCTGACCTTACATCAGAGATATGTTTGAGAAACATCTCTTCTGTTTCAGAGTGGAGTGGATAGAGAGGATGTTATTGTGGCAGAAATGAGCTAAAGGGGAGAACATCCTGATGTTCTTCATGTTTCACTGTTGCAGTCATCACATTTGTGTTATCTGCTTGCAGTAGCCCTCAGTCGGCCTGATTAACAAAGTCTTGGGTCCTACATCGGTTGCTGTTCCTTCTTCCGTGACGTCAAGTCATCAGCAGTATAAAACATGCTGCCGATGCCATTACATCAGTCTTTCTTGCCGTGCGGTGCCCGAAGCAGAAGCAGTTCGCAAGTGCCGGTCGGCCGACTCCTGAAATTTTCGTTTTCGAGTTTCAGAACTGAAGTCTTCAACTAAAAGCTAAGTACCTTGCTGGGGAAACTTTTTCTTGCTCTAAACCGATGTCAGTAAATGTAAATAATTGCATTTCTTGTGGAAAGCAAATACCTCATATAGATTTTCATTCGTACAGTATTCCTTGCCTAGGCCCTGACCACAACGTACCTTGCTGCCGGTTTTGTGCCTTATTTAAACCACGAACTATCCGTCGTCGGTATATTTCTGCTTCTAAATATTTTGGTGCTCTGTTCAATTATCCTGATATGTCTTCGGTAAGCTATCCGACTACCGACATTCTGAAAAAACACAAAGATAAAGTCAGAGACAGGCCGCCTAGATCCAAAGCTGCCAACGACGCTTCTTCTACGCCAGTCGCCAGTTCACCAGTACTCAGTGAGGCGGTTTTGTGGCCCCTGATACCCGCTACTTCAGATTTGCAGGCCTCTACTGAGACCCATTCGGAGTCTGGTATGCCGTGAGATGCTTCAACTGTGGAACCTGCGGATGTCTCTACCATGGATGGGTCCGGACTGCTGTGCAGGCACGGGCTTCTGAGGGTGTATTCAGTCCTACTGACTTGCGTATTAAACTGATGCCATCTTCTTCTTCAAGGCCTAAAACTCGAACCATGCCTAGAAAACTGATGCCCAGGCCACATGGTCAGGCCTGTATTACTAAAAACCAAATGATAAGAATGGCTGAAGACCTTATTACTTTAATCAGGGGAAGCCAGCCTTCCCCCTGTAAGAGACCTAGGACTGAGTTTGCTTATGATACTTCTGACCAGGATTCTGAATTTTCTGTTTCCTGTGATGACCAGGATTTACCCTTATCTACCTGTGAGGATTCTCATGCTGAGGACTCTATTCCCTCTGCCCCCCCCCCCCCCCCAGAGGATTTCTCTTTTGGTGAAACCTTGCATACTCTCAGGGAGCATTTTCATTGGGAAAGTCAGGATTTCTCTGATTCTAAAAAGAGGCTTAGGGAGTTCTTACTCCTGTCCCAGCACAGGCGTTTAGCCGTACCTCCTGTACTAGACATTGATGATGATGCCTTTTCAGAATCTAGCTTGGCCCCTGACTCTCTACCTCCTGCTCCCTGAAAACCCGATAGATATTACAGGGTCCCTGACTCTCACAAGTTCCTTTTTAAAAATCCTACTGTGGATCCTGAGACCATTTCACAGGAACCAAAGGGCATTAAAGCTGCTACTGCCAAAAATCCTACCCCCTCTGATAGAGACTCCAGGGCGTTGGATAGATGGGGTAAGAAGGTATACACTTCTGCAACTTTGGCCATTAGGGCCTTAAACTGTCAGTTTCATATGTTAAAGTATCAGCTGCATATTATTGGATTGCTTAAACAGAAAATTATGTTGATTCCTAATTGTGCTGATAATAAGGATATACAGGATTTACTGCATTCATCTGAACAAGTTGGAAAACATACTTTGCAATGTGGTTTTGATTCACTAGAGGCAGCTTGCAGGGCTGCAGTAACTAGGTCTGTACTCAGAAGGCATGCTTGGCTTAAGGAGCAATCCTTGCCAGATCATGTTAAAGCGAAATTACTGGATGCTCCCTTAAACCAGGACCGCCTGTTTGGCAGCAAGGCAGAAGAAGTTCTTAAAAAGATGGAGGAAAATGCTAAATCTATGCAAACTGTTAAAGATTGTTTACAAGTACAACCCCCAAGGTTTAGTAGGCATTGGCCTTCCAAGAATTGGTCCTTTCCTGCCTCTTCCAGACCTTCTCAGTTCAAACACAGATCCAGCAGAGCTCCCAGGCTTCAGTCCCAGGGTATGCACAGGACTAAGCAGTGGGGGGCCTCCGCTTCCAAATCTGGGAGTAATAAAACTCCCCCCCATGGTAAACTGTCTCAATGACTTCTTTTTAAAACTTCCAAGCACTTCTCAACTGACTGCCCCTTTGGGGGGAAAGATTGCTCTTCATGCAAAGAACTGGGAACTCATTACCCAGGACAAATGTGTTTTAAATATAGTGTCCCAGGGATACAGATTGCACTTCCACATGTTACCAACACCAATTGGGTGGCCAGATCTACCCCCAAATCAGTGGGCAGAGGCCCAAAAGCAAGTACTTTCTTTCTTAAGCATGAGGGCTATTCAGTTGGTACCAGAAGAGGAAAAAGGATAAGGTTTCTACTAGAGACTTTTCTTGGTACCCAGAAAGGACAATTCATTGCATCCTATCCTGGACCTGTCTGCTCTAAACACCTTTTTGGTGATTCAAAAATTCAAGATGCTGACTCTTCACCAGTTGCTCCCTATGCTAGGCAAAGATGCCTGGTTGGCAACACTAGATTTAAAGAAAGCATATCTGCACATCCCAATCAGGGAATCTTGCAGAAGATACCTACGCTTCAAAGCAGGCTACACGCACTATCAGTTCTCTGCACTGCCCTTTGGCTTATCTACTGCGCCCAGGGTATTCACAAAGGGCCTAGCTCCAGTCATTGCATTTTGCAGGCAAAGAAATATTCAAATATACCCATACCTAGACGATTGTCTAATTCAGAAAGAAAGCCAGGGCATACTTTTGAATCATCTGGCCTTTGTACAAAGGGTGCTAATTTGTCTGGGGTACACCATAAACGAAAATAAATCACACCTGGTACCCTGTCAACAAATTATATTTCCGGGAGCAAGCTTGAATACAACTTCCCAGATGGCTTTCCCATGGAAAAGTAGAAAATGTTCCTTTTTGAATAGGATACTAGCAGCTGCTAAATATACAATACTAAAACAATTTCTACAATGACCAAATAAATACTCACTTAATAGCACCACTCTGAGTTATTCTAATAACTCACTCCTGTCAGTTATCGACTGTCTTCTATGCCTTCTTCCTTTGCCTTTGGCCATCCTCTTTCCCACATGCTTTCCACAACCCTGATGGTTCATGAAAACAGATACTTCCCAACAGTTAATAGTATCATCCCGCAAGAACCCCTGCATGCCATTGAGAGGTCATATTGCTCAGTTCCATTCATGCCAGACTCCGCACAGAAGGCACCCCATCCGAGAATCGAAACGGATACTGAAAGCAAGTAATCGCGGGCCACATAAAACGGGCTGCATGTTTGAGACCCCCAGTGAATCTGTTGGTGACTGTAGCACAGTATCTTTTGCTAGGAGACAAACACACTGCAACCCACTCCCAAACCCTTTACTTAAACAGACTAACTTCATAGATACTCATCTCTGAGGAAAAAAGAAACACTTTAAAAGACTGAAAAAGTACCCACACAACTGTGATCTCAAAGCACAATCAGTAATGTGAAAACAATTGCAGCTTGCAAAGTTCAGGGAGTTGGGCTCAGGGACACTGTATTTCATGAGCTATTATTTGTGTAAATTTTGAATAGTAGGCCTGCATATGTTTGTGTGTGTGTGTGTGTGTGTGTGTGTGTGTGTGTGTGTGTGTGTGTGTGTGTGTGTGTGTGTGTGTGTGTGTGTGTGATGTATGCACATGTATGTTTGTCCATTTTAAGAAGTTGGTAAACTGGATGGACCACTATTTATTATTTATTTGACCACTATAACTCATTTTCTGTCATGGCCTGATTATGTAAAACCAAACTACTAAAATATAGCTAGTGGAAAGTTTCAACAGAATGATTCTACACAATTGCAATCTGGTAGACAGTGAAACACCAGGAAATGTGAGAAGAATGAAAAATCATAATATGAATATACAGACCCAATTCCATGTGCTTATACTATTATCATCACTGTTAAGTAAGGAAATGTTTAACGTTAAACTGTCATTGAGAAATCATTTTACAGGTAGAAGGGAGCTGCAAATGTACATACAGTGAGCAGTAAATATAGCAGGCGTTAGGAACTCACAGCTGCGGGGCACCCCCGATTATCTCCCTGCGAGCGAGGGCCCCCATGCAGCTGCTGCGGTTTCTCCACCTTCTCTGTTTGGTTTCAGCACCACGTGGACGTCTGCACAGATGTGTGACGTGACATTACCAATTGGCGAATCACAAACTTTTTTCCGTCTTTTTTTTTTTTTTTTTTTTTTATTCTTTTTTAACTTGCCTGTAAGCTGCGCTCAGTCAGGTCCACTTCAGTGAAGCAGAGACCTGTTTGGTTGCAGCAACCAGGGAAGTAAGTTGTCTTTTTTTATACAAGTGCTTGTAGGACCTGACCTACTTTCTCTAGTGCATACCTCTCAGTCCCTCAGCACGAGAAGTCTGCACAAAGATGGAAATAAGTACTTTATTCGTAGAGAACAGATAACAGCACTACATTAACACCCTCCAAGGGTGAAACATTTGTTTGCAGTACAGCAAAAAAAAAATATATATATATATATATATATATAAGCACATCCACAGTATGGTATGCCTTGAGAGTTGAGACTGAGGAGGTTTTAGTGGACAGAAAGGTTCTCAGTGGCGAACCACCTAAATGTAAAATATATAATGTTCAGACTAAGTAGAGGAGAGCATCAAGGACAAACATTTTAACGGAGAGGGCACAATGTACAAACTGAATTAAGCAAATTCAAAGCTGAAATTAGGAGAATCTACTAGCTGGTAAATGTGAACAACTGGATGAGGTTAAAATAGTATGATGTCAGCAGACTGAGTGTGCAATATTATAACTTTAGCTGGCTTGATACTTCTATCAATCATCCATACAGAGTAGTAGATCATTAGTCAATTAACAAATGTTATTTAAAGAGGAAAACTTGGTCTAAATAATTATTGCTGCATCCTTTGTAAAATACTGGACATAAAAGAAGAAAATTTATGAAGTGGAATTTGTAGTGATGAGGAGCAATAGACAGTGAAGGAACTCTTAAAGCAGCATCAGTTGCCATAGCCTCAGGTCTGGAAGAGTTAGGCTTCCACTTAAGTATTACACATTGATGAATGCTCTCAGTCATCAGCAAGGGAATGCAAATTTGTCAAATTTGTCCCAAGGGAAGCAAAGAGAAAGCTGGGTATCATCAACATATTACAAATAAAATGATGACTAAAGGAATGAACAAAACATTATTGAAGTGATGACATGAATATTCTAGAGAAATGTTGTGACTACATCATGACCACTGCAAAGTTAGCATGACGTACATAAATGAACAGCTAGCTCAGTCTGTATGTGAGACAAGTTCTCCTAAGTAGACTTCTAAAAGGTTAACAAAAACATACTGTAAGGATGGCCCATATATGGGGTGGGATAAGGATAGGGTATCCACATTTGCTGTTGGTGATGTGAGTTCAGATAGTGGCTGGATGCTTGGAAGATGGCAGGGTTCAGACAGTAAAGAGCAACATTTGACAAGTTGCTATCTTAGGTAAACAGCTGAGGGATGTAATACTCTCCACTGCCTTGCACATTTTTTATATAAATGTCTTTATTAAATCACAACTAATGCAGTGACACTTTAATATAAAAAAATGAACCATAGTAACATTTTTCATGTAGTATAGACATATTTCGTTTTTCATAATTAACATTCACTCTGACATTACATAAATTGTTCAAATCCTTTCTTCCATTAAACCTCACTCCTCCTCTTCCTAAGCATTTTTCTGGATATATCATTTCCACTGATTCTGTTTAATTACATGTAATTTGCTTTTTAAAAGTAGACGTCCCTTCCCACTTTTTCCTTTTTCTAATGACTCCAACTCCGGTTTATCGCCTTTAGAATATTCAGTGCTTCAGTTACAATTGGTTTAGATTTTTATTTCCATTTTCTAATTTCTTTCTTGGCAGCCAGTAGTAGTAAACTTAGTAATCCTTTACTATGTTAATTCTGAGCCTAGCTCCCATCTCAGAAAAAAAAATTCCTTAGTTACAACAATTTGCTCGCCCTCTCCATTTTTATGAAAAATCTCTGTACAGAATTTTTAAATTCTGACAACTTGTTACATTTCTAGAACACATCCCCAAATACCTTACCCTTTCCCATCAGAACTCCAGCATTTGCTATCTACCTGAGAAAATATGTGTTGAAGTCTGCTTTGGATATAAAAATATCTATGCAAATCGTTCCAAGCGAATGTCCTAAACCGTGTGGCCTTTGTGCATACTTGGGAGCCATACAGATGTCTTTCCTTGGCAAATTGCTTTTGCAGTCTCTCTCCCACAGCTTTTCTAACCTCCTTGATTGATTCTTACAGTCAGTGTCATATTTTAACAGTTGCTTCTGTTCCAGGCTGATCTGAAAACTCTTATCACTCCCTTATCTTTTATTCTTTGCCTGTATTCTGTTATCAGTCCCTGGTGAGGAAGGCAGTCTCTAATCTGCAGTCCAAACTTCTGCTTGGCTTCATCCCATTATATTAACTTTCCCTCCCAGGTTATTTGCTCACAGTGCATTGGTGCCTTTACTAATTTTCTGCAGTAAATTCCGTCTCCTTCCTGTGCATTTTTTGTACCCTCACCTGCAGTCTTCTCTATTTGTAAAATTTCTGTTCTCCATTCCCATGTTGACCAAGTTCTTAGAATATTTTCTTCTACTTTCTAAATATAATGTTATGCATGGTTGTTAATATTCTCCTTAAGGACCTGCATCCAAAATCTTACCCTTTCCTTATTTCTTGAACTCCCCCTATGCCTGTTTTATCATCTGTGTAGCTCAAAAGTATCCCTTTAAATCAGGTAATCCTAAATCACCCTGTTCTATGGGGAGAATCAACTTGCCCTCTTCCCCTTCCAAATCGTTAATTGCCATCCATAACTTCTCCTCTGGTTGATAAGTACAAGTCAGGAATAGCTTTAAAGTTAACAGTTTCACTGATTGACCATCCATATCCATAATCAGGAGCTTCCATTCTCTCAGTTTTTCTACTACTTTTTTGTTTAGTCTCTTCTTATATATCCTTAGCTCTCATAACAGAATCCTTTTTAAACTAAACTCCTAAATACTTCATCTTATCACGCCCCCATGAATATGGGTATTGCTGAACCAATTCATGTGTGGGTACATAGTTTATAGCTATAGCCTTTGTTTTTATCTTCATTAAATTTGTAGGTTCATTGGTTCATAGATAAGTATTAGGCTAGGTGCCCTTGCAGGCCATTTTAAGCCTAGCCAGTTTCCCTTTTTCTGCTTGAATTAACCTATCCCATTTGGTTATAGACTGGCTTTACCCATCTTGTGGTTGATAGTTATATATTACCCCTAATGAGAATAACTGGGATCATGCCATACATAATCTGAGGGTACCCATGCATGGAATAGAGCATTTAGGAGCTTCTGTGCCTATTAGTAGTACATGGGAAAGTCCTGGGGGTAAGTTTTCTGTTTCCCATCCATTGATCCAAGTTGCACTTGAATATGGGATGAACTATATTTTATATGAATGGGGAGTCTGTTCCAGAGTAGTGGTATCTTCTTTGAGCTATATTTGTTCCTCCAAATTGTTCTGTTGATGTTGCAGAAGAGATTTAGATCCCTAGAATGAGCATTTCCAATGCCATTTGACTTGCTGATATGTAGTAATTCCATCAGTATTAGGTTGGCAGGTGCCTTGTATGCCAGACACAGGTCACCACTTAGCAGTCTTTTGGATACCATGTATAGTGACAGGGCTTTGAGTCGGTCTGTGTAAGACATGTTGTTTAGGCCTTTTATTCTTTTAGTAAGGTATCTCTGTGGGTATTCCAGTTGTTGCATAATTTTGGAGAGATGCATGCCAAAGGGGCATTATATTCAATGATTGTCCTAATGAAGGCTTAGTAAAGGGGGACACTGACATCTGTAGATCTAGACACACTCCATTTATTTATAAGCTGTGGAGTATAGAAGGACTTTATTACAGCAATGGACATGTGTTGGTGAAAAGTTAGGTCACTGTCCACGTAAGCTCCGAAATCCTGAACAACTGAGTTAATTCTTAGGTTCATATTGTTAATGTGGTGGTCCCCTGGGTAGATGAATACCTAAAAGACACAATACTGCATTTTTTGGCATTTAGTTCCACTCCATGATTTTGGCACCAGTTATTCATTTGTGACACATCTTCCTGCAGGATGGCTAAGTCATTTGGGGATTCAATAACTGCTCCCACCTTGTAGTCATCTGCAAACATAGTCAGTCACAGCCCTTTGGTACTGGCTTTTACTTCAGAAATGTAGATGCCAAACAGGAGATGTCCTAGCACAGAATGTGGGGTGGGGGTGGGGGCACCATTGGTGACTGTACTCTTTGCGGAGATAAATTCCCTTGTTTTGATTTATTGTATCCCATCTGTGAGCCAGTTGGCAATCCAGAAAGTGACATAGGGGTCAGGTCAAGGTATGAGGTGTACTGTTTTGCCTTCAGCTGTTGCTTTGTTGACCTTTAAAAAAAAAAATTACCCAGGTTGAGCAAGCATGACCTGTCTCTGGCAAATCCAAACTGAGCCGAGTCCAATGTTTGGAGGTTCCATACTTCCTGACTAATTCCATGATAAGAATTTCCATGGCTTTGCATATGAGGCTGGTCAGACTTATGGGCTTATAATTGCCTGGGTCTGTGGAAGGTCCTCCCTTATGCAGGGGAATGACTGTAGCCATTCTCCATTCACTTGGTATAAAACCCTGTCTACTGTGTGTCGCACTCCCTGTATACTCTATTAGGCACCCCCTCTGACATAGTTCAGTATCTGCCTGCTAGCGATGACCACCAAAGCTAGACTGGAGTTATATTAGCAAATCAGGCAGTCCTTGCTGACAGCATTGTCTACTCTTCTTTTAACTTATCTCTGCTGTGACCCTTAGCTGTACTATTGCCACCAGTAATCTCTTAACTTTATCTACTGTTTCAGATTTCACACAGCCCCTCCAAGGGCTTACAGATTGTTTTTTGTTACACTGGTATCACTTCAGCTGTTGCAACTCCTGCTCAGCAGGTGTATTCCTTACCATACCCACTATTCCTACCCACCCCACACACACACACTCTACACTTATAATATACAAAACACCACACTTTAATCACTGTTATGCCAATCTGCTCACTACAGCTTACCTCACTGCCACACTCTATCTTGTACCTTAATCACACTTCTGTCTTACCCCCAGCACTCTGCCTAACTTTTTAACATGTTAATCCACTAAACGTCCGCCATACATCTTCCAACCCTGCTTGCATGCATTACATCCTACAGTCACTGCCAAGCCCTGCTCAGATCATCTACACTTAACCTCAGCTTACTCTTATTCTGTATTTCCTAGCTTGTCTCATCCCAGTCCTTCATCAAATACACACATATCAAAGAAACACACCAAGCCAGCATACAGAACCAAAAGCTCAAAATCAAGCACAGTAAAATGGTCTTACTACAACCACTCCTCTATCACTCTTGTCCTTGGAGGACATCCACCCCATCCCTGGACCACCTCACCAAACCAGGCTCCAAGACTACAGTATTATCACACCCCCACCCTACACCAGCCACCTCCCACTACACTTCATAACAACCTACTTCTCATGAATCTTAATCTCAAAAGTATCTAAAACAAATTACCTGATCTGCATGCATGCATAGCAGCATGCACCCTGACATACACATTGCTACAGAAACCTGGCTAAAACCTAACACCAAAGATGAAGATATCCTTTCCCCAGGGTATAATATAATAAGAAATTATAAACAATATAAAAAAGCTGGAGGAGTAGCCATCTTCTACAATAACACCCTGAACTTCACCAGCTACCCTCAGCAACACTGAAATAATTATCTCACTTGTACACCTCGACGAACACAAGAGCATATGCATCATAGTTGTATTCCTCTTGGTAGTAATGCCCCAATCCTTTTAAAAATCCTACACTGGACCTCACACGATATACAGAATGAAACCATCATACTAAGTGAATTACACTACTCCATTATTAACTTCAACCGCCATCATTATCAGTTAACCTCTTTGGTTTCACCCAGTTGCTCACCTTCCCAACCAGAAATGGTAAACATATTAACAGACAATCTTGCACTGTATTTATGCAACATCTGCCTCTAAAATCAACAGTGCTGGCTGGATGACACCATCAGTGACCCCTCCCCACCTTGTTTAGTCCACCATTCGATTAAAAAGTTGGGAAATGCTCTAAATCTATAACACCTATGGCTTCAGGAGGCACTGGCTTAATTAAGATATTTCCTAAATGATTATTACTGTACTGTCTTGATCAGGGAAGGTGTGTTTGAAAGGATGCAAGAAAAACAAACGCTGAACAACAAAATGAATCTTTTCTTAATCATAATTTCTGTTCAAGCCATCATTGGATGAAAAGGTTGTGTGAAAAGAAAAAAAAACTTAAAAATTCTCATCAGAGCATATAGAAAGCTATAGCTTCTTGAAAAAGCTAAAGAATAAGCCAAAATGTGAGAAATAAGAAATGTGCATGGTAGGGAGAGCACTGGAGGATGTGTGAATATGTGTGTTGGGGGGGGGGGGGCTAAAACAGTAGACAATGCCTAGGGCACCATTTCACCCAAGTCCAGCCCTGTACACACAGTTGTAATTTGTTGCAACTAAATACCTGTAACTGTGAATGCCCCTTTGGTAGATGAGCCAAAACAGTATGGTACATAGGCCTGTTGTAAGAACATTGTAGATACAGGTCAGTCTGTGCATACTACTTCTAAAAGTTTGCAAGATGAACTAAAATGTTGCTTGGGGAAGGTGATGGTGACAGGGTGTTACTTAGTTTGTAAGTCCCTAGGGGCCCCCCAACTTGACATTTGCTGGGGGCCCCCAAAATGCTAACACAAGCCCTGGCAGTAAAGGACAGTTACTTAGCACATCTGTTTGCATATATTTTGGTATAGCTCATGACTAGAACCTCAGGCAGTACCCTGTGAAGGTGAATAGTTTATAGCTATAGCTCTTGTTTTTATCTTCATTAAATTTGTAGGTTCATTGGTTCATAGATAAGTATTAGGCTAGGTGCCCTTGCAGGCCATTTTAAGCCTAGCCAGTTTCCCTTTTTTCTGCTTGAATTAACCTATCCCATTTGGTTATAGACTGGCTTTTTACCTTATCTTGTGGTTGATAGTTATATATTACCCTAATGAGAATAACTGGGATCATGCCATGTACCATAATCTGAGGGGACCCATGCATGGAGTAGAGCATTTAGGAGCTTCTGTGCCTATTAGTAGTACATGGGAAAGTCCTGGGGGTAAGTTTTCTGTTTCCCATCCATTGATCCAAGTTGCACTTGAATATGGGATGAACTATATTTTATATGAATGGGGAGTCTGTTCCAGAGTAGTGGTAGACATTCCTTCTTTGAGCTATATTTGTTCCTCCAAATTGTTCTGTTGATGTTGCAGAAGAGATTTAGATCCCTAGAATGAGCATTTCCAATGCCATTTGACTTGCTGATATGTAGTAATTCCATCAGTATTAGGTTGGCAGGTGCCTTGTATGCCAGACACAGGTCACCACTTAGCAGTCTTTTGGATACCATGTATAGTGACAGGGCTTTGAGTCGGTCTGTGTAAGACATGTTGTTTAGGCCTTTTATTCTTTTAGTAAGGTATCTCTGTGGGTATTCCAGTTGTTGCATAATTTTGGAGAGATGCATGCCAAAGGGGCATTATATTCAATGATTGTCCTAATGAAGGCTTAGTAAAGGGGGACACTGACATCTGTAGATCTAGACACACTCCATTTATTTATAAGCTGTGGAGTATAGAAGGACTTTATTACAGCAATGGACATGTGTTGGTGAAAAGTTAGGTCACTGTCCACGTAAGCTCCGAAATCCTGAACAACTGAGTTAATTCTTAGGTTCATATTGTTAATGTGGTGGTCCCCTGGGTAGATGAATACCTAAAAGACACAATACTGCATTTTTTGGCATTTAGTTCCACTCCATGATTTTGGCACCAGTTATTCATTTGGGACACACCTTCCTGCAGGATGGATAAGTCATTTGGCAATTCAATAATTGCTCCCACCTTGCAGTCATCTGCAAACATAGTCACTCACAGCCCTTTGGTAATGGCTTTTACTTCAGAAATGTAGATGCCAAACAGGAGACATCCTAGCACAGAATGTGGGTGGGGTGGGGCACCATTGGTGACTGTACTTTCCCCTTTGCGGAGATAAATTCCCTTGTTTTGATTTATTGTATCCCATCTGTGAGCCAGTTGGCAATCCGGAAAGTGACATAGGGGTCAGGTCAAGGTATGAGGTGTACTGTTTTGCCTTCATCTGTTGCTTTGTTGACCTTTAAAAAAAAAAATTACCCAGGTTGAGCAAGCATGACCTGTCTCTGGCAAATCCAAACTGAGCCGAGTCCAATGTTTGGAGGTTCCATACTTCCTGACTAATTCCATGATAAGAATTTCCATGGCTTTGCATATGAGGCTGGTCAGACTTATGGGCTTATAATTGCCTGGGTCTGTGGAAGGTCCTCCCTTATGCAGGGGAATGACTGTAGCCATTCTCCATTCACTTGGTATAAAACCCTGTCTACTGTGTGTCGCACTCCCTGTATACTCTATTAGGCACCCCTCTGACATAGTTCAGTATCTGCCTGCTAGCTTATGACCACCAAAGCTAGACTGGAGTTATATTAGCAAATCAGGCAGTCCTTGCTGACAGCATTGTCTACTCTTCTTTAACTTATCTCTGCTGCACCCTTAGCTTGTACCATTGCCACCAGTAATTTCTTAACTTTATCTACTGTTTCAGATTTTACACAGCCCCTCCAAGGGCTTACAAGGATTGTTTTTGTTACACTGGTATCACTTCAGCTGTTGCAACTCCCTGCTCAGCAGGTGTATTCCTTACCATACCCACTATTCCTACCCACCCCCACACACACACACTCTACACTTATAATATACAAAACACCACACTTTAATCACTGTTATGCCAATCTGCTCACTACAGCTTACCTCACTGCCACAATTCTTATCTTGTACCTTAATCACACTTCTGTCTTACTCCCCCAGCACTCTGCCTAACTTTTTTTAACATATTAATCCACTAAACGGTCCGCCATACATCTTCCAACCCTGCTTGTATGCATTACATCCTACAGTCACTGCCAAGCCCTGCTCAGATCATCTACACTTAACCTCAGCTTACTCTTATTCTGTATTTCCTAGCTTGTCTCATCCCAGTCCTTCATCAAATACACACATATCAAAGAAACACACCAAGCCAGCATACAGAACCAAAAGCTCAAAATCAAGCACAGTAAAATGGTCTTACTACAACCACTCCTCTATCACTCTTGTCCTTGGAGGACATCCACCCCATCCCTGGACCACCTCACCAAACCAGGCTCCAAGACTACAGTATTATCACCCCCCCACCCTACACCAGCCACCTCCCACTACACTTCATAACAACCTACTTCCTCATGAATCTTAATCTCAAAAGTATCTAAAACAAATTACCTGATCTGCATGCATGCATAGCAGCATGCACCCTGACATACACATTGCTACAGAAACCTGGCTAAAACCTAACACCAAAGATGAAGATATCCTTTCCCCAGGGTATAATATAATAAGAAATTATAAACAATATAAAAAGCTGGAGGAGTAGCCATCTTCTACAATAACACCCCTGAACTTCACCAGCTACCCTCAGCAACACTGAAATAATTATCTCACTTGTACAATTCTACCTCGGCGAACACAAGAGCATATGCATCATAGTTGTATTCCTCTTGGTAGTAATGCCCCAACTTTTAAAAATCCTACACTGGACCTCACACGATATACAGAATGAAACCATCATACTAAGTGAATTACACTACTCCATTATTAACTTCAACCGCCATCATTATCAGTTAACCTCTTTGGTTTCACCCAGTTGCTCCCACCACTTCCCAACCAGAAATGGTAAACATATTAACAGACAATCTTACACTGTATTTATGCAACATCTGCCTCTAAAATCAACAGTGCTGGCTGGATGACACCATCAGTGACCCCTCCCCACCTTGTTTAGTCCACCATTCGATTAAAAAGTTGGGAAATGCTCTAAATCTATAACACCTATGGCTTCAGGAGGCACTGGCTTAATTAAGATATTTCCTAAATGATTATTACTGCACTGTCTTGATCAGGGAAGGTGTGTTTGAAAGGATGCAAGAAAAACAAACGCTGAACAACAAAATGAATCTTTTCTTAATCATAATTTCTGTCCAAGCCATCATTGGATGAAAAGGTTGTGTGAAAAGAAAAAAAAACTTAAAAATTCTCATCAGAGCATATAGAAAGCTATAGCTTCTTGAAAAAGCTAAAGAATAAGCCAAAATGTGAGAAATAAGAAATGTGCATGGTAGGGAGAGCACTGGAGGATGTGAATATGTGTGTTGGGGGGCTAACACAGTAGACAGTGCCTAGGGCACCATTTCACCCAAGTCCAGCCCTATTGTTGAACAGTTGTAATTTGTTGCAACTAAATACCTGTAACTGTGAATGCCCCTTTGGTAGATGAGCCAAAACAGTATGGTACATAGGCCTGTTGTAAGAACATTGTAGATACAGGTCAGTCTGTGCATACTACTTCTAAAAGTTTGCAAGATGAACTAAAATGTTGCTTGGGGAAGGTGATGGTGACAGGGTGTTACTTAGTTTGTAAGTCCCTAGGGGCCCCCCAACTTGACATTTGCTGGGGGCCCCCAAAATGCTAACACAAGCCCTGGCAGTAAAGGACAGTTACTTAGCACATCTGTTTGCATATATTTTGGTATAGCTCATGACTAGAACCTCAGGCAGTACCCTGTGAAGGTGAATAGTGAGGCGTAGGTGTAACTAGCTATTCCGGTGCCAAGTATCACTTCCCAAATAGGGCTGATGCCTCAGAGCACTAAGCTCATCTTTTCTTTCAAACTATAGCAACCCGCTTGCTACATTTGTAGAAAGCAGCTGCTACAGTTTATGCCGCAAAAGGTACCCTAAGTGCTTCAGTTCATAAGGAATACAAAGTCATTCCTTTTAAAAATCTTTCCATTTTAAACTGTAGTAAACTGCTTGCTACAATGTTATGATGTAGCAAGGAACTACTAAAGTTTATTCTGCACACGGAATGCTAAAGTGCTTCAGTACTCCAAAAAATGTTTTCCTTTTTAAACTGTAGGTAACTGCTTATTACAATGTAGCAGGCAGCTATTTCAGTTTATATAACACATAGAGTGCTAAGGCCTTAGCTCTAATTTCCAATGCAATATCTGCATTTGAATTCTGGTAGTGTACTTCATAGAAAACCAGTAATCAGCTGATCGTGTACCCTAGTACTTTGTGCCTGGGGTGGCTGCACCCTTTGTCCCACCATAGCCACGGTACTGTAGTGAGGTAGTATAAGATGAAAGCAAGTAGAGTGAGGAGTATATTTGTTATCCATCTACATTCCTAAGGATGTTTCAGGTAAGATTTGAGTTGTTTTACAGAAGGTGGGAAGAGTATGGAGGAGATATTTAGCATTAGGAAGGAAGATCCAGATCAAAGGCTCAAATAAAAAGCCTTGTAATCACAAATCAGGACGTTTAGGGGAGCAACAAGGTAGGAGCAGAGTATTCAGATGATCTAAAGGAAATATTCTTTAACCAGGATTAAATGATTCAAGGCCTTGCACTGATTCATGAAAAGGACTGTAATAGACCAAGCCAATGAGAAACATGATTCTGATAAGCTTGGGAAACCATCATACCTGTTGTATTACAGTACAGTGATAAAGCTTTCTGCCTCCACCTACAATGAAATGATCTTTGCAGTTTTGCATTGTATGTAGTGTGTGCGTATGTTGGACTGAAGTGGAGACAGTGATGGTAAGGGAGTATTCTAGCATAAGTAGGAGTACACCTTTGCCAATGGCTGCCCTGCCTTGCTTGAAAAGGAGGCTGGTAATAATGTGATATCTGTGTAACAGGGATGTGGCTTTATTAGCCAGGTTGTGAATATAGTTATTAAAAGGTTTTTGGGGGGGGTCTAAACAGATGCAAAGATATGTTAAAGATTGAACAGCTGTTATGGGTAGTAAGAATGGGACCAGTAAAGCCCCATTTGAACTCACTGACACTTAAGACACCATTGCATTTGTTTTGTTAAGGGCCATCTTGAGATGTTTTTGTGTGCAAGCTTGGCATAAAACAGCTGTGGTTGCAAGGGAGTTGCAGATAGCCACAGAAAAGTTGGTGGAGTCCTATAAGACAATGTCATCAGCATGTAACAATATATTGCTGGTAGTTAGTGAAAGAATAAGGGATTTGATCATAGCAAGTAGTGGTCCCAAGGACCAACCCTTGGGTAAAACCAGATAATCTTGGATAGAGGGAAGATTGAGCTTGGGGAGAGCACAACTTATTCATGAAATAATTTTAGTGAAATGGAGTTGAGGTCATCTAGTGTGAGTTGTCTGAGAGGAGTGTGATTTATAAGAGCAAAGGCTTTGAAGCAACACCTGAAAAATGTATGCTGCAAAGTATCCAAAGTTCATTGAGTATAAATGTTGTAAGGTGTTCAGAGTTCTTGGAGTGATACATTTGTATAATTCCAAGTCAGCAGAACCATAATTAATTACACTGATGATTTCACAATTGGTTTTGTTGTATTCTTGAAGTGGGGAAGCTGCTGCGTTTTCTAGGATTTTAGCAAAATGAGATAAAAGTGGAGTAGGTGTGAAATGCCCTGGAAAGCCAAAATCAGAGATCTGAAAATGTACCATTTAAAAGCAACCTGTTAATGATGATGTACAGTAGGATTGCAATAAATGTATTTTAGACCTTAAACTTTGGAAAGAGACCACCTGGTCCAACTCTTCCAAGTTGGGAGTATTCCTGAGACATTTATCAGCTCTAGATTTGGTAGCTGGATAGAATTGAAAGTCTGGATCAAAGCCAAAGACAGCCTCAGTGAATGGATTTGGTTCAGGCTGGAGAGAATTACTAGCAGCAGAGGCTGAGCCACCAAAGGAAAAATGCACAACAAAAGCTAATCCTGCCTTCTGCTGCAGTCTTTGTCGGGTGCACCAAAAAGCCATTACCCGATTCCTAGAAGATGAATGCTGAGTGGGAAGTGAAAAGTAACATTAGTAGAGGAAAAGTTATAATACTCTTTTCTGAGTTCATATCCATTCACAGACACCAACCGTAGAAAGAACTGTAAGATGTCACTGTGTAGACCACCCTGATTATATTAAAGGCCTGGACCTGTGTGGCGGCACAGTGGTGCAGCGGTTAACATTGTCACCTCACAGCAAGAGGTTCTCCGGTTCGATTCTCGGCTGGGGTGCCTTCTGTGTGGAGTTTGCATGTTCTCCCTCTGTGTTCAAGCTGGGTTTCCTCCGGGTACTCCGGGTTTCTCTCCCCACATTCCAAAGACATGCATCTGGAGCATTTCTCCCCGGGCCTCCGCTGAAAACAGGCTCTGTGGAACCTAGTCGGACTTTCCCGGTCAACAAAATGATAAATAAAAAAATAAATAAATAAAAAAGGAATACCTCTTTTCTTGCTCTGGAATGGTTGGCCAGTTTCATTACCAAGCAGCCAGGGTTTCCAAGGGATGCATCTTTGAATGACAAATTACTCTCCTCAATCATTTCCCTTTTTTAGTAGTTTATTTATAGAGCGGTTATGCTGATTATTTCATGCAGTTGTTCCTTCTGTAGAAATACCAGGCTCAGAATTTCTAACTGCCAAATTTAGTTTGATGTTATGCTTAGAAAATGTTTACACTTCATTTAACTGAAACCCAACTCTTTAAGGAACACATTGAGGCAGTTTGCTTGTTTGTTGCATATTTTTTTTTCTTGAAGACCTAGTAGCTGATTGTGTGTGCAGTGTCATTGTGCAGGGCGTTACCTTAGAGGGCTTCCTTACCAGCTCAGATCTGGATATATTTGTTCCTTTCAGTGCTGATTTAGTTTTAACATCTGGAGGGAACATTTTTATGACCAATAGCCATCAATGAAATGAAGACGATACCAAGCCTTGAGAGATGAGTTTACCAGCAGCTTATTGGCAGATGGCAACATCATTCAGTACTATCCAGCAAATTTTCTTGAACAGGAAATCTTGAAAGTTTAGAAAGTGGGGTCACCTCACCATATAAGTGAGTAAGAGCCAAAATCTAACTTCAAAAGTGCAGACTAAATCGTTTTACTGTATCTGCTGAGCACAGCAAAATAATCTTACATTAGAAGTAGCACAATTAACACATTTCTAAGTGATTTAACCAGAATGGTTGCACAGTTTTTGCTTTTGTTTTCAGGGTTCACTAACTAAAAGTTTTAGTATTCAGGAAACCATGAGATGAGAGGGATTTCAACATACCATTTTTAAGTGTTTAATACTCTTGTCTGAGTTCATATCCGTTTACAGACACCAACCATAGAAAGAACTGTAAGATGTCACTGTGTAGACCACCCTGATTATATTAAAGGCCTGGACCACCCAGCTAGATGTTCACTATTGCTGCCTGCCATAATTGTGTGTGGATTTCTGCTTGGGTGGGGTGGAGCATGTATAAGAGAGTACAAATTAGTTTCTGCTTCCTGCCGTCATCTCCTCAGCAGTGACCCATTTTTAAAGAATGCTGACTGCCTTGTAATCATAATAGATTTCGTTGCTGCTTAGCCACCAGAATATAGTCTGGTCTATTTATGATTCTTACCCTCTCCCACCCCATCAGATGGCCAGGAACCTCTGCAAACACTAACCACATTATTTGGATAGCGCAGAAGAAAGTCTTATTCATATGTGATTGAAACGAAGAACAAAAATCAGCAGTGTGCCTCACAGATGGATTTGCACTTCTCATTGTCTCCCTTTTGTTATCATAGTGGTGACACATCCTGCATATGGCTTATGGCACTGGTTATTGATGCTCCTAAGCATGGGCAGTCAGTCATATGCATTATTGTAGAGGAACCTAGCTTGACTGAGCATGCCATGCACTTTTCTACAGAGAACAAAATAAACTGAAATGAATCGGTTTATTCTTGCCTTGAAAGGCAGTGAGTGCACTCCACTTACCACATTACATATGGCACTAACAACAGGGGCCCACTTTTATATAAGCACACATTCTTGATCATGTTTTTTATCAGTTCTTTTTTTTTTTTTTTGAGTAATGAGTTATCAGTCATAAAATGTACCCATTTTTTGTTCTTCACTGATGCATCTGTTCCTGTGTAATTAATAGATGATGATTAAGAATTTTGACTCTGTGTGAAACAAAGTATACTTTGTAAGTGCTTGTATACCTTTTAGGTATTCTGTTGTAGACACTACCAACTTTTAAATACCTTTTTTTTCACACACAGGATTTAATTTTTAGTGGGATTTTGATCAAGAGAAGTGACATCTAGAATCTGATCTTAAGGGATAACTTTGGACCAAACACTTCATATTTTTTTTTAACACAGCAATGGTGGTACCAAACCCTTAAAATTCTCCTACTTCTCCAACGAAGGACAGTAGAGAGTAGGGTTGCCAACCTTTCAAATGCCCAAAGCTGGGACATTTTTCTAGAATTGTCAGGATTTTGCAGGACAAAACATACCCCCTGACCAGTACAAATGACAGAACTTTACTTTTTGCCAAAATAAATGCTTATTCTTGTAGCATTTGAGTTGCTTATGCTATTTCTCATATAACATTTAGAGTGTTTTCAAAGATGTAAAAAATAACTTCTAACATACAAACTTATTAAAGAAAACTTTAGGGAGATATTTTTGTCCTGAAATCTCAGGACATTTGCTATTTTTAATTTTTTTTCGCAGGACAACATCTGCCAAAGAGGGACTGTCCCTCTCACAAAGTGGGACAGATGGTAACCCTAGTAGAGAGTCGATTATCTGAGCTATAATTGGGGACCTAGGGTAATTCGGATAACTGAACAATACGTAATTGAACTGGATACAAAAACTTCACAAAATCTTGGGTTTTCTTTGCACGCTAGGAGCCATTTATCCAACCATTCAGCAGTTCCAGTAGACAAAGAATATTTTTTACACATCAACAGTTGGCGTACAAGTTCAAAAAACCATGCTCAAATGAATATGTATAATGTTTACATATTCAAACTTTATGATTTTTTTTCTACCCTAAAATTTTGGAAGGCTGGTTCGGATAATTGACGTTTTAGATAATCGGAGCTCTCTACTATACATAGTAAACTAGTTCTGTCCTCATTTTTACACTGCACTGCTAAGAGCCCAGAGTCCCAGAGAGTTGTGATGCAGATTTGATCTGTCACCAACAGACAAGAAATGCCCAGTCTCAAGGTCTGGCCACATTACATCTAAGACACTGGCACATAAATAGAAAACCTCATAGTTAGTGCATGGCTTAAGCTTGATGCAAGCTTGTAAGCTAATCATAATGAATTATACTGAAAAGAATTAAAATAATGTCACATGCAAGTGTATAGTCATGCAGAGAAAGGAAAAAATACATCACTCATGCTTATTTTTGTTTCGCTTGCGCACGCTGTATCTATAGGTTGCTGCATTTCTAAGGTTCATATGGTACTTTAGCTGGCTGGTAGCGGTCCTGCAGAGTTCTGTTAAAACAGCTGCCCTGCCTAGTCCCTCAATGCTGCCTCCTTGATAACGAGCTGTTGGGTTTCTGGATTCTGTGTTCACCAAATTGAAGAAAAATATCTTTTTTAACAGTAAAAAAGAAAATAAGGACCCTTGATTACTCAGGTGGGTACTCACAATCATCCATCCAAGAGTAGATTCTAAAAGGTCACTGGAGTGCACGACCTCTACCATTTAGAAGACTGGCCAGTGCCTATCCCTATCCCTCTCAAATTTGTGAGGCCCATCTCATGTACCAGAAGAATGCAGTTCCTGTAATCACGGGCTGCACAGGTAAAAACACACTCTCCAAAGCCAAGAACACAGCATCCATGGGACCTGGACATCCCAGGCCGCTCTACACCTAACCACAGAATGAACTGGCACCCTACCTAAGTACCATGTTCAATCATAGCCTCACCTCAGGTTTTGTGCCAACTTCGAATGGTGCACTAAGCATTTCCAGTTATCCCACTCCACAAAGGGTAGGCTATGATGGACCCCGGAACTACCGCCCATTAGCCTGGACGAGCCTGGTCTGCAAGACCATGGAACGTATCATTGTGGAACTCATAAACAAAGACATTGGTAATCTCCAAACTCTTGACCCTTCCGAAGTTCGGTTTGTAAAAGGCAGATCATGTCTCCTAAACCTGATTGATTCCCTTTGAAGCAGTCACAGTCACCAAAGCCATAGATGAGGGTAAGGTGGTTCACACAGCTTATCTAGATCTCAGCCAAGGCTTTCGACACCATCCCCCACCTGGAGTTACATAGATAACCCTCACTAAACTAGGGTATAAATCATTATGTCACAAGATGGGTTGCCAACTGGCTCACACGGACAGAACCCACACTGAAAGTAGCAGACTCCAACCGACTTCAGTCCAGTGAAAAGTGGAGTACCTCGCGCCCAGTCCTGGGTCCTCTCCTGTTTGGTATCTACTTCCTCTGGAAGTACAGGCTAACAAGAAGGTCTTTACAACAAAGTCTGCAGATGACTGCAAGTAAACTAGGAGCCATAATTGAAACTCCTAAACAATGTGAACATACTACAAAAAGGGCCTCACTGAGACAAATGCCTGGTGTCAAAGTTTCAGTCACAAAAGTATTGTCATCCCCTTTGGTAAAACTCTGTACCTTATCATGAACTACCACATAAGTGGTAGTCTACTTAATGCCTAAAGTGTGATGAGACCTTGGGATACACAGGTGGACAGTAATCTCCTTTAATAATCACACATCGCCACAGTGGTCAAGAAATCCTTCTACGCGGCTCACTTCATCACAAAAGGCTTCCCATCCAGAAAAAGAGGTCATTGTTCCCTACTCATCACTTCTTTATTAGACCCATTATAGAGTACAATGCCGCTTTTGGTATGTACCTCAAGACATCTACAACAACTGTAAAGGCCACAACCTAATATGCTTCTACCACCCAGAGTGGAATGAGAAAATTTGTTACTACACTCGCTTTCTAGATGATGTCTTCATCCTTTTCAAAGGGGATGAATCTTTAGCCCAATCCTTTGTTGATTTTATCAATCAAACTACACCCTTTTTGAAATTTACCTACCGCTTTGCCAAAGATGAAATGGACTATTTGGACGTTAAATTAACAAAAGATAGATCTATGCCCAAATTTAAATCTACTATTTATAGAAAGGACACATATGTTAATTCCTTCCTCCAATTTTCGCTCACCTTTACTGTGAAACAAAGTATACTTTGTAAGTGCTTGTATACCTTTTAGGTATTCTGTTGTAGACACTACCAACTTTTAAATACCTTTTTTTTCACACACAGGATTTAATTTTTAGTGGGATTTTGATCAAGAGAAGTGACATCTAGAATCTGATCTAAGGATAACTTGGACCAAACACTTCATATTTTTTTTAACAGAGCAATTGGTGCCAAACCCTTAAAATTTGTACTTCTCACGAAGGACAGTAGAGAGTAGGGTTGCCACCTTTTCAAATGCCCAAAGTGGGACATTTTTTCTAGAATTGTCAGATTTTGCAGGACAAAACATACCCCTGACCAGTACAAATGACAGAACTTTACTTTTTTGCCAAAATAAATGCTTATTCTTGTAGCATTTGAGTTGCTTATGCTATTTCATATAACATTTAGGTGTTTCAGATAAAAATAACTGTTTTATACAACTATTAAAGAAAACTTAGGAGATATTTTTGTCCTGAAATCTCAGGACATTTGCTATTTTTTAATTTTTTTCGCAGGACACATCTGCCAAAAGAGGGACTGGCCCTCACAAAGTGGGACAGATGGTAACCCTAGTAGAGAGTCGATTATCTGAGCTAATTGGGACCTAGGGTAATTCGGATAACTGAACATGTAATTGAACTGGATAAAAAACTTCTAAAATCTTGGGGGTTTTTTTGCACGCAGGAATACATTTATCAACCATTCAGCAGTTCCAGTAGACAAAGAATATTTTTTACACATCAGATGGGTACAAGTTCAAAAAAACATGCTCAAATGAATATGTATAATGTTTACATATTCAAACTTTATGATTTTTTTTTCTACCCTAAAATTTTGGAAGGCTGGCTCGGATAATTGACGTTTTAGATAATCGACTCTCTACTATACATAGTAAACTAGTTCTGTCCTCATTTTACACTGCACTGCTAAGAGCCCAGAGTCCCAGAGTTGTGATGCAGGTTGATCTGTCATAACAGACAAGAAATGCCCAGTCTCAAGGTCTGGCCACATTACATCTAAGACACTGGCACATAAATGAAAACCTCAGTTAGTGCATGGCTTAACAGATGCAAGCTTGTAAGCTAATCATAATGAATTATACTGAAAAAATTAAAATAATGTCACATGCAAGTGTATAGTCATGCAGAGAAAGGAAAAATACATCACTCATGCTTATTTTTGTTTGCTGAAAAAAGTGCACGTTTTGCATTTTTTCCATAGGTTGTTGCATTTCCCTATGTCTTACATGGTACTTTAGTTGACAGAAGGTCCTGCAGAGTTCTGTTAAAACAGCTGCCCTGCCCAGTCCCTCAATGCTGCCTCCTGATAATCGAGCTGCTGGGTTTCGATTCTAGCAGTATCTGCCTCAAACGAAGAAAAATATCTTTTTTTAAAAGTAAAAAAGAAAATAAGGACTCTGATTACTCAGGTGGGTACTATAATCATCCATCCAAGAGTAGACTTAAAAAAGGTCACTGGAGTGTGACTTATCCTCTACCATTCAGGAAGACTGGCCAGTGCCTATCCCTATCCCTCTCACCCCCTAGAGGGCCCATCTCTATACCAGAAGAATGCAAAGTTCCTGTAATCACGGCTGCACAGGTAAAAAAACACACTCTCCAAAGCCAAGAACACAGCATCCATGGGACCTGACAGTATCCCAGGCTGCGTTCTACACGAACTACAGAATGAACTGGCACCCTACCTAAGTACCATGTTCAATCATAGCCTCACCTCAGGTTTTGTGCCAACTGAATGGTGCACTGCGACGGTTATCCCACTCCACAAAGGGTAGGCTATGATGGACCCCGGGAACTACCGCTCCATTAGCCTGACGAGCCTGGTCTGCAAGACCATGGAACGTATCATTGTGGAACTCATAAACAAAGACATTGGTAATCTCCAAACTCTGGACCCTTCCGAGTTCGGGTTTGTAAAAGGCAGATCATGTCTCCTAAACCTGATTGACTTCTTTGAAGCAGTCACAGTCACCAAAGCCATAGATGAGGGTAAGGTGGTTCACACAGCTTATCTAGATCTCGCCAAGGCTTTCGATACCATCCCCCACTCTGGAGTTATAGATAACCTCACTAAACTAGGTATAAATCATTATGTCACAAGATGGGTTGCCAA
The DNA here is from genome assembly GCF_019279795.1 of Protopterus annectens. Lineage (NCBI taxonomy): Eukaryota > Metazoa > Chordata > Ceratodontiformes > Protopteridae > Protopterus > Protopterus annectens. The sequence goes on along the minus strand of NC_056732.1, from coordinate 358,325,833 downwards.
CTGGCTCACGGACAGAACCCACACTGAAAGTAGCAGACTCCAAATCCAACTTCAGTCCAGTGAAAAGTGGAGTACCACAGGGTTCAGTGCTGGGTCCTCTCCTGTTTGGTATCTACTTCTCTGAAGTACAGGCTAACAAAGAAGGTCTTTGGCTAACAAAGTCTGCAGATGACTGCAAACTAGGAGCCATAATTGAAACTCCTAACAATGTGAACATACTACAAAAGGGCCTCACTGAGACAAATGCCTGGTGTCAAAGCCATGGCCTGAAGCTCAATGCCAAAAAGTGTATTGTCATCCCCTTTGGTAAAAACTCTGTACCCATCATGAACTACCACATAAGTGGTAGTCTACTTAATGCCGAAAGTGTGATGAGACCTTGGGACACAGGTGGACAGTAATCTCTCCTTTAATAATCACATCGCCACAGTGGTCAAGAAATCCTTCTACGTGGCTCACTTCATCACAAAAGGTTTCTCATCCAGAAAAAAAGAGGTCATTGTTCCCCTCTACTCATCACTTATTAGACCCATTATAGAGTACAATGCCGCTTTTGGTATGTACCTCAAGACATCTACAACAACTGGAAAGGCCACAACCTAATATGGTCCTACCACGTAACTGCAAAAATAAATAAAAATAATAAATGAAAATAAATGAATAATTATAATTCTTAAAAATGTTTAAAATAATATATAGCATCTTTAAAAAATAGCAAATATAAAATCAAAACCTAGAGGTTGTATAACTTGATGTACATTTAAGTTGTTCAAGAAATGAATGAAATACATATGAAGTACAAACTACATGTGACATTATTTATAGTCTCTCTATTTTTGTTATTATAACTTCTCTGCCTTTTTTATTAAGTAAGGCTTAATAGAAATGTAGTCGTTTAGTCCTGGGGGATGGATGGCATTCAATCTTAATTGCCAGTAGGTCTCTCTACAACATAACCAATTCTCCCAGTCTCCCCCCTTAGGGTCTATTGGCACTTGTTCAAGAATTCCAAAATGAAAGCCTGTGTGTTTAGGCTTTATTTGTAAATGCTTACTTAGTGCATTGTTCGTGTTTCCTTTTCTAATACTATATAGGTGCTCATAGATACGTTTATTCAATGCCCTCTCTGATTTCCCTACATAGAAACTTGGGCAATCCCTACACAGAGCTAAGTACACAATACCTTTAGTGAAACAATTGCCCTTCTTAAAATAAATCTTACTATTACCATAGTTTTTTAAGGTAATGGGTACTTCATCCAAAATGTATGTACAGTACCCACACCTACCACACCTACTTGTCCCCTTATCCGGGGGGGGTTAAATTCCTTTGGTTGTTACTTTCAAAAAGCTTTTTCAAATTTGTTCCTGTTTTAAAAACAAAGTTTGTCTCCTCACCCACTTTGTGTACTATATCTTTATTATGTTTTAACATCTTCCAGTTCCTCTGGACTAGGTCCTTAACTTCCCTAGTTATATTACTGTGTTGTAAAATTAAAGCCCTTTTAAAGGCTTGTTCACCAGTAGCTACATCAACTGTTGTAGTCTCCAATGTTTTCCCCAGAATGGGGGGGGGGGGGTACCTAGTACCCCATCCCTTTATAATTTCTTCCGATACTTGCTTGATTAACCAGTCAGGGTAACCCCTTGAACAAAATAGGTCACTCCACTCTGAAGTCATTCTGGCTGCTCTCACCATTTGGCCCTTTACAATACTCCTTTTTTGTTTCCAAGGGTGGTGACTTGTTTAAGGAAGGTAAGAGTTACTAAAGGTGTTCTTTCTATGGATTCTTGACTTCAGTCCCCCATTAGTTTTATCTAACCTCACGTCCAAGTAATCAGTCCCACAGTGGTCAAATTTAAATGTAAATTTTAGGAAGTCAGTAGTGGAGTTCAAGAATTCAAGAAAATCATGGATGGTATTCACAGGTCCTTCCCAAATGATAAATCATCCAGGAAACGTCGGTACAACTTTATATTTTTCCAGAATTTCAGAAGGGAACACATGCTGTAGTTCCCATTGTAGAAGAACTAGGTTAGCATAAATGGGGGCACACGCTGCCCCCATAGCTACCCCTCTAACCTGTTTGGAGGTTTCTCCCTCAAAATACACAAAGTTGTTTTCCAAAACCATCCTCATAAATTCTACCAACAAATCAATGTGAAAGCTAAAGGTAGACTTTTTTCTTTCAGTAATAACCAGAAATAGTCTAAACCCTTGTCCATTGGAATGCACGTAAACAAATCAACCACATCAATGGTCGGAAAATACACTTCACCTTCGTATGGTTGCAAAATTAAACTACATAAAAAATCCCACGAGTCCTTTAACATATGCTCATATTCATTAGGGATGTGCTTAAGTGTATGGTCTAAAAAGGATGCAATAGCATATGTCTTAGACCCTTTTCCTGAAACATTTGGCCTGTATGGTGGGTCAGTAGTGCTTTTATGAATCTTTGGGATACCAAAGAAGGTGGCTAATCTTGGTTTTTTTAATGGTCAACATAGTACCAATCTTTTTATCTATCCTATTATCAATAATAAATTCTTCAATGGCTAAATCTATTTTTCTGTATGAAATGTTAACTTCATCAGCATCTGTTTTACAGTAATGGTCTCCAGAGCTCCACAGTGCTCTAGACATGTACTAAACTACTGTCTGTACATAAGATTCGTAATTTCAGAAATGTGTGAGAGAACTATTATGGAGTCGACATCTGGAATGAAAGTTAGATTGAGATAGAGTACCTGAGTTACTAAAAGATGGTGAGTTACTAAAACAGTCAGAGAAGTTTAAAAGATGCTTAAACTAGGTGTGAAGGAGGAGTTGGACAGTAAATGGATTTGCCCAGTACTGACTGTTACTAATCCTGATGGTAATCTTTCTGTAGCCATTTTAGAAAAATAAATAGCATTTCATTTTCTAAAACTTCTCCCTGCCCAGAGTTCAAGAGCTAATAGAGAATCTATGAAAGGCCAGATACTTGACAACACTAGACTTGACAAAGGGTATTACAAAAAAGTCCTTCCCCTCTTGTAAAGTAAAGGAAGCCTTTGTAACGGCATAATGTCAGTTTCGGTGTGCAGTGCCACCAACTGTACTACATGAAGCTGCTAACACCTTTCAGATATTGATGGGTGAAGTGTTGAAACCATCTTCATGGTATGCCGCTGTGTACTTTGAAGATGTGGTCATTCATTCAGAAGACCAAATCACATTGGCAAAAGTATAGGCTGAGTTAGGGTCCATAACACAGATAGGCTTTGACTGTGAATGCTAAGAAAAGTAAACTGGGTATAGTGGAAGCCAAGTATTTTGGATACCTTATAGAAAGACGGGTGGTAAGACCACAACTAGAAAAAATGTTGCCATAAAAAACGAACTGTACCCTTCCATTAATAGACAGGTAAAGGATTGTCTTGAACTAGCTTGATACTTCTATAAATCTGTAACTAATTTTACAACTGCCTCCTCCCTCTGACAGGACTCTTAAAGCTCCAATTTAAGTGTAGTGGTCCCTTCAGGCAGAGCGTTTACTAGTGACTCCTGGCTTTACTAAGGAAGTAAGATTAAGAGCATTGTTGTCCTAAGATGTATGTAGTGGGAAGCACCCTGTAAGCTCTGTGTCAACAGAAAATTAGGCAATGCTGAGAAAATATATTTGGACATAAAGATAGTGTTTAATGATGAAGCGAGTCTTCTGTTTCTTAAAAGTATTATTTATTAGGTAGGCTTTTCAGTGAGGTAACTGATAATATAATTATAATGGCTGAGTAAATAAATGGAGATGGCAATATAAAGGTGTGCTGATAAGCACTTTCCTACCAATCCTTCCAGTACACAGTGACCATAAGGCCTGAATTAGCTGAGAGGAATGCCAGTGGGTTTTTGAGATCCTGCAATCGCTGAAAGTTCAAAACAAAACAAATGGATCTGATGTTGCTGCTTCCAATTGTTCCTCAGTGGCCTTAGGTTAACTGGTGCCCTAGGTAAAAGGGTTTCATGGCGCCCCACCAGCACATAACTCAATGCCCCCATCCCGGTCTACTTACAGCAAATAAATACTTGAAAAGCGCCCCTTTTAGAGTAGCGCCCTAGGCGGCTGCCTAGTTGGCCTATGCCTAAGGCCGGCTATGGATTATTATTTCCATCCAGGATCTGACTTTGTCTACTCTTAGACTTTGGATCCAAAGCTTAGGCTCTTCCCCTTACCCATATAGCTAGTCAGTTACTTCAGATCTTATTAACTGCTTGTTTGCTTCTGATGCAATCTACAGTGATCAGGCTGGGTTTTTCATCTAAGTGCTACATCTGAAGTTGTTAATCATCTTCCTATTCATCACTGATGGGTTCGGTTCCGAGCCCTCGGAACCGAGTCGGCCTTATACCAAGCTTGCGTGCACCAAAAACTCTTGAGCTAAGTTGCTACCCACAATGCCCTTCACTCAGTTACCTCAGATCTCGTCTGTCGCACAGCCATATAGCAGCGTTTCACCGAGCTCTCCAGCTAAGTGTTATATTTTTCAAAAATTTATAAGTATTTGTGAATTTTTTCCTGTCAGTTTGCTATTTTTTCTCTATTTACTCACTCAGCTGTACCCACAGGTATTTCTTTTTGTACCATTGTTGTTATTGACTCTTTTACCCTTGTGGTATTTCCAGTACCATTGTTGGCATTTCCCTCTTTTTCTACACTTTCTTCTACTTAGTGTGTATGTGTTTCCTGTTATGTCCTAAAAGGAATGGAATAAAGGGTTTAAACACTGCTCTTCTTGCTGTGGTAAACCCCCAAATAGTGATTTACATGAGTGTGTGTATTGTTTGGGGTTTCTACACTTACCGGCGAAACCTCCATGTGATATTTGTGACAGCTTCAGTAAGCGGACGCTGAATGAAAGACGAAACAAGTTGATTCTTAAGGACCTGTTTCCTTCGCCTTTTTCAGAGGCTATTTCTGCATCGGAGGTCTCATCCCCTCCTTCTGTGGACAAGAAACGTCCTCATTCAGACCCCTCTTCACCGGCGAGTGATAGGGACAAAAGCCATAAGCACAAGGCCCACAGGACTTCTACCAAGCAGCGTATTGCCTCCTCGCTTCTGACCACCTTGGCTCCGAGTTTGGCTCCAGTGATTCATAACGAGGTCGCCTCATCGGTACCTGTTCCGGCTCCGATGATTACGGCGCCCACTACAACCTCGGTTCTGACCAGTTTGCCTGTCTATACCTCGGCACTAACGTTCCCCCATTTCTGCTCTGTCGGTTCCGACAACAGTTTCGGAGCCACTATTGACCTCCACCCCAGCTGTGACCTTGGCACCGAGCCCGTTCGCAGCTCTGATCATTCCCTTGTTGCCAGTTTCCAAACTGGAATCATTGGTGCCATTCTTTAATTCACCATGGACCCAGTACACCCTGTCTGTGGATCCATTTGCCGGGCAAGCCTTCAGCCCCTTTTTGGATTGGCCTGATTCCCCCTCAAAGGCATCGGTAAGGTCCACCAGGAGCCTTTCAGAATTGGATGTGGTGCACCTTTTTGATCAGCTGCTGACCGCCAGGGGAATTACAAATTTTCCTAGACCTCATCCCATTCCAGGCTTTGGGTCTGTTACACTGGTGACCCTTGGATCCCTCTGTTCGGAGGCCCATATTTCCAACATCTGTGAGAGGGCCCCCTTCCTCGGTGCCAACTACCGTGTCTGAGGCTCCGAGGCCCCTTTAGGTGTCTGTTCCGTCAGAACCTACCCTTCCTCAATCTTATGCTTGGGGGGGTGGAACCCTCTGTTCCAGCCACGGTTCTGGTTGTGTTTCTGGTTCCATCTTCAGGACTGAGGGTGACTCCCACCCTGGTTTTGCTTGAGGCTCTGTCCCCAGGAGCAGACCACGTGGAGCGAGGTGTGACTACGGTTCCGAAATCGTCTCCTTCGTTTCCGGGCTCCCATTCCTCTTCAGGCAGGCCTGCTTTCCGGGTGATAGAGAGGGTGCTCGCTTCAAGCAATCCTCCTATCTTGGGCATCCCACCAGTTCCCTCTGAGCCATAGCTGTCAAAGGCCACCTCCCAGGACTCTGAGAGTGCAAGGCCCAGGAAACCCTTGTTCAGGGTATTTCCCTTTCTGGGTCTTCTTCGGATGCTCCATCGAAGAACCCCCTCGGTAACAGGCGTGTAAGAGGAAACGCATGGACTCCCCAGAGGAGTCCCTCACAGAAGATATGGACTATGATGATGGGGAAGGATCCACATGGTCACCCCCTAATGATGTCTCATTTGGAGACATCCTAGAAATCTTAAAGCAGAGGGGTGACTGGAAGCCCTCCAGTCCTTCCTTGGAGGAATCCGTATTCCTGCAGGCCTTCTGCTCTTGGCCCACTACTTCTTGGGTGACCCCCCCAGCAGATGAGTTGGTCAAGCTCATTGTGCAGCGAGCATGGAAGAACCCTGACTCCGTTGAGGCCATCCCCAGGAGATCAGATGAGATACTCTCCCCTCCAGAAGATCAACTCCATTGGTTGAGAGGTTTGCCAATAGATGCTATGGTGGTGGCGGCAGCCACGAAAAAGAACCTTGCGGAAGAAAGTCCTGCTGTTCATCCACCCAACAGAGAATCCTGGGTGGTGGACAGGTTAGGGAAGCAAGTTTTTGCATCAGCGATCTTTGCTGTCAGGTCTCTGAATTTTCTGGCACATTTTACGAGGCTCCAGAGATCTCATCTCCAAGCTCTCTGGAACCCTCGCAGGTCACGTTTCGGATGGGGCACGTGATAAAATTGCTTCCCAACTTGCCACCCTAGAGTCAATCTCCAATTTGTCCATGAGGTTGCTGTCCTACGCAACCGAAGGAGTGGCTAGAGCTGTGGGTGCAGGCATAGTTATGAGACATCATGCCTGGATGTGCATTTGTGACCTCACTGATTCCTTCAAGTCTTCCTTTTTAAACGCACCTATTGAACCATCAGCTTTGTTAAGGTTAAGGATACATTAGCCAGGTGTGAACGAGACGGGAAGTCCTTGTCTGCTGTGAGTCTATGTTTTTCCAAACCTCAGCGTTCCTTCTCCAGGAACTAGAGGAGTGGAAAGATGTGGCACAAGAAGTCTCAAGGTCCTTTCCTTGACTCACATGGTAAGGACTCCCCCAGAGGCAGAGGAGGTTCCAATAATGGAAGACGCCCCTTTCGGGACAGAGGGGTTCCCGAAATCAGGACTCCAGAGATTCTTTCTCGGGAAGACCGTATCAACGCTCCTGAAGCTCTGCCCGATTGCTTTCCTCTGAAAGCAGTTGGGGCATGTTTCTCTCTGCACCAAGCTGCCTGGCTCTCCATTACAAACGATCAGTGGGTGCAGAGAGTAATTTCCAGAGGCTATCTCATTCCAATAATCTCTTATCCAAGACCTCCAAAATCCCTTCCCGATGTTCCACCCAGTCAAAGGGAGGAGGCAGCTTCTGAAATATGAAAGCTATGTCAAAAAGGAGTCATCCAACAGGTCCCCCCAGACCAGTGCAGATCAGGGTTTTACTCAAGATTCTTTTTAGTGCCAAAGAAGACCGGGGACTGGTGGCCCATTTTGTATCTCAGCCAGCTAAACAAATCAGTGGTTCAGACCAAGTTCCACATGGTCACGATTCAAATCATCCTCCCCTTTCTGCGGGAGGGTGTGTGGATGTGCTCATTAGATCTCCAGGATGCATATTACCACATCAAAATGGACAAGCGCTCCAGGAGTCTCCTTTGCTTCCGGCTGGGAGCCAATCACTACCAAGTCAGAGCCCTGCCATTCGGTCTCTCAACGACCCCCAGAGTGTTCACGAAATGCCCAGCAGTGGTCACAGCTCATCCGAGACTTCAGGGATTTCAGGTGTACGCATATCCCATATTTAGACGATTGGCTCCTCTCCGCCCCCACCAAGCGCCTTCTGGTCAGGGCCCTCCTCTACACTCTAGTTCTAGTGGAGTCGCTGGGCATCACCATCCACTGGGAAAAATCCAACCTTCAGCCCTCACAACAATTGGAATTTTTAGGGGCATTATTCAACACTCAATCAAATCTGGTCTCTCTTCCCCCTCACAGGCTTCAGAGATTAAGGGCACAAGTTCAGGTGACACTCTGTTGAAGAAAGGTGTCTGCAAGGGAAGTTCTTCAGGCTCTGGGGTCTATGGCAGCAGCCATCCCAATTGTTCCCCTAGCCAGATTACACATGAGACTACTACAATGGCTCCTTCTGTCCCAGTGGATATCCAATCTTCATCCCCTGAGCTCACAGATTCTCATCACCAACACCTGCAAACAAGATCTCCTCTGGTGGATGAGTACAGATGAAAATCTTTGGTTTCGCCCCTTCCAGGTACCCCAACCCAGCACCACCGTGACCACAGACACTTCCCTGATAGGGTGGGGGGAGGGCACTTCCAGGGAAAGTCAGTCCAAGGCACGTGGTCTAGCATAGAGGTGAACTTGCATATCAATGTCCTGGAATTAAGAGTGGTGCTATTGGCATTGCAAGCATTCCACCCGCTCCTTCCGTCCAGAACAATTGCTATCCAGTCGGACAACATGTCCATTGTCTGGTACATAAACAAACAGGATGGGACCAAATCCTACCCCCTATGTCACAAAGCCATGAGAATCTGGCATTGGGCAATAGCTTCCAACCGCTTTCTGATCACAACGCATATCTTGGGGAGCTCCACCGTGATTGCATACAGACTAAGCAGATGCATCCTCTGTCCTCACGAGTGGTCTCTCAATCCGAGTGTGACGAAAGAAATCTTCAACTGTTGGGGCCAGCCATGCTGCAATCTTTTTGCCTCCCCTTCAAACACAAAATGCAGCAGCTACTTTGCCCTCTTTTTCCCTCATGGGGAGTCACCAAGACACGCTTTGATTCACAATTGGCCCACGGGTCTCCTTTATGCTTATCCTCCGATTCCTCTGATCCCCCTTTTTCTAAGGAAAGCTATTCATTTCAGAAACAAAGTGATCCTCATTGCCTCATCATTCTGGCCTCATCAAGTGTGGTTTCCCTTCCTCTAACCTCATCTGTTACAATCGGAAGCTAGATCCGTTCTCAGCTCCTGTATCTACTACTCTTCATTATCTTGCTGAGTTGTTCGACAATGGTGCATCAACTTCCACCATTCGAGTCCATTTAGCAGCTATTTCCAACTTCCATAATGGTTCAGATGGAGTACCACTTATTTCCACTTGACTTTGCAAGACCTTCCTCAAGGGAATTTTCCACAGCAGACCTCCAGTCAGGCAAGCGGTGGAGGCATGGAATCTCACCTGGGTTCTTCAGTCACTCTCTCTACTCCCATTTTGAGCCTGTTGCGACATGTGATATCGTGGAAATCCTTATTTCTGGTGGCGGTCACTTCAGCCAGATGAATATTTGAGTTGCAAGCCTTATGTATCAAGAGTCTATCTGATCTTTCATAAGGACAGAGTATTACTTCGTACTAACCCATCCTTTCTCCCCGAGGTGGTTTCCGACTTTTCTATTAACCAGTCCATTGAGCTCCCTGTATTTTTTCCAAATTATTCAAACAAGGGAGAATACTGCCTACATTCATTGGATGTTCATAGACAATTACGCTTCTACCTGAACAGAACTAAGTCCTTTCGCCAGTCAGACCAACCTTTCATTTCCTTTTCTGGCCTAGAATGGGATGTACAGTATCTAAAGTTACTTTGTCAAAATGGCTCAGGGATTGCATTATCTGCTCATATTCACTTACAAATGAATCTAAGCTTGGTCAAATCAAAGGTCACTCAGTTAGGGCTATTGCAGCATCGGTTGCCTTCCACTCTCGGGCCCCCATGGATGACATCTGTGCCGCAGCCATTTGGGCTAATCCCCATACCTTCATCAAGCATTACAAATTGGATCTGATCTCCAGGGGAAGAGCGGCCATTGGCTCAATGGTTCTCAGGAATGTTCTTCCATAAGGGCCATCCAGGTTCTCCAAGTAGCTTCTGTCCCATCAGTGATGAATAGGAAGAAGATTAACAACTTCAGATAAAGAAGTTATGTCTTATCATAGCATTCCATTGGAGTTGTTGATCTTCTTCCAGTCATCACACCCTCCCACTGACCCCTGCCAAAGGCTCATGGCGGATCTTCTGGGTCTTTGTGGTCTTTCAGGGTTTCTGTGCAGAGATCGCCTCTTACTTTCTGTTTTCTCCTATATGTTGCATGCAAACTCGATCTGAGGTAACTGAGTGAAGGGAATTGTGGGTAGCAGCTTAGCTCAAGAGTTTTTGGTGCATGCAAGCTTGGTATAAGGCCGACTCGGTTCTGAGGGCCCGGAACCAAACCCATCAGTGATGACTGGAAGAGGATCAACAACTCAGATGGAATGTTATGGTAAGGCATAACTTTTTTTTTTAGATTTGTAGGATTTTTCTCTACCAATAGCTACTAGTTTATAGTTACTGTTGTTCTTATCACTATCTGCCTCCCCTTTCCTCTAGAATTAAAAAAAAAAAAAAAAACTTGTCGCCCTTTTTTGAAGCCTGTTGTCTAATTCTGTCTATATTCTGCTTGTAATCTGTTTAGCAAGTGTCTTGTTGGGGTAGTTTTATTGGAAATTTTGATAGTTCATTGGTTGTTGTAGTTTCTCTGTTTTTGCTGTTTGTGTACACTTGGTATTGGTCTTGTTTTTGACATCATGGCCATAAAGCCTCCTGGTTTCGAAATGTACATGGCCTGTGGCCATAAGATACCTAATTTGGATGCAGATGCCAAGTGCATTTATTGTCAAAGGGCTGCTAACTTAGATGAGTAATGCTCCGTTTGTTATGCTTTCAGCTTCCAGGCTTTAGTGTAATGATGGAATACGTCGGTTATTAAGTGACTTCTCCCTGTCTGCTTCTCCTGTAGTCTCCCCATCTGCAAAGCAGCTTTCTGACAAATCTGTAGGCGAGAAGGGCCTGGATAAGCCCAGGGAAAAAGACAAGGGAAAAACCTCTGGAGTTAAAGAAACAGTTGCTGGACTATTCAACTTCCACAGGTGTACAGATTTTTGCAGACTGTCCAGATTTTGGCCTCAGATTTTTGGTCAGTTTTTCATAAAATTGTGGTGTTCTGGCAAATTAGTAGTAAATCATTAAAGACTGAAGTTAGAAAATAATGACAGACATTTGAGCTTTAGACTTCATATCATCCAGAAAATTCATTGCTAATACAAAATTTGTATCTCTATCAACTTTCTAAGTTTATTAGAGCAATATTTAAAAATTGTCCCAATTTTTGGGCCATTGTTCCACTTTTATTTATGGCTGTGTCCAGATTTTTTGCTCTATGAGGTTGCGAGATATGGGTCTAGCTCCTAAAGTTTCCAAATCTTCAGATCTGACTCTACCATCAGACCCTATCTTTATTGCATGCAGTGCTCATCCTTTGCCAGAATTGTGCTTCTCCCCAGAACCATTCTCCCTGAAACCAGTCTCACCTAGACTATGATCCCCCTTTCTTCAGGAACGACTCTCTGTCTAGGGACCAGACTTCCCTTTCCAGCTCAGATCCATCTCTACCCCACAGGAGTACCCAGGTTATGATCCTACACATTCTATCCCATCAGGGCAGCCAGTCCCTCAGTTGTCCGCATTGCGAACTCACAGTCAGCTCCAGAGTTCTCCCCAGACACTCCACTAGGAAGGTTTGCTGGAAGCATTCATGTAAAAGGAGGGACACTGATTACCATCAAGAATCTTTAACTGAAGATACTGACTTTGATGAGGGGGAGGGGTCTCCTGATCCCCCTTTGAGGACATCTTGTTCAGCATAATCCTAGAACTACTAAGACAGAAGGTTGGTCCTTCAAAGTCCCCACCCAGGAGGACTCAGTTTTTTTCACAACGTTTGGAGCTGGCCCATCTACCTCTGGGGTAATTCCTCCCATGGATGAGATGGTGGACTTGATCCGTAACCAGATATGGAAAGAACTGAATGCACCCCAACCTATTCCATGCAAGCTGGACAAAGTTCTGGTATCCCTTAAGGACCACCCCTTTTGGAGCTAGGGTCCCACAGCAGATCGCATGGTGATGGTGGTGGCAACCATAAAGGTGCTAGCAGAGAAAGCTTCACTGTCTATTCCCCCTAACAGGGAGTCCAGGCATTGGACAGATTTTGGAAGCATGTTTATTCTTCAGTGACCTTCACTCTTAGGGTATTGAACAATTTGGCACGTTATACAATTACAGAGGAATTTGACCAAGGAGCTTTCCAAATCCCCGCCTACAACAGAGGAGAAATCTGTCGATACACAGTTAACCACCCTTCAATACCTATTGAATGTGTCTTTCTTCCTCATGTCAAATGCCACATAGGGCACTGGCATAACTGTTAAATGGCATACCTGTATGTGCCTGTGTGGCTTTCCAGAGCATTTTAAAATGTCCTTTATCAATGCTCCCTATAAAGGATCCTCCCTCTTTGGTCCAGAGATAAAAGACACATTGTCTACAAGTGAGAGAGATGGAAAAATCTTGTCTGCCTTAGGGATTCAGTTTTTTCTACCCCCTAAAGGACCATCTCTAGAAAGCAGAAAAGAAACTGTGGTTCTACAAATCTTAAGGCGTTACTCCTGATACTTCTGGTGATTGTTCATCCCTTTGCCAGGGGGTCACTTATGGTGCTTGTCACACCTGCAGCAGAGGTGGTCCACAAAAACAGGATCCCTTCTCAGATGGGCCTTTTCAGCACTCCTAAACAGTTGTCTGACTGTTGTTCTCTGGAAGCAATTGGGGGTGCACTTCTCCCTGCAACCTATGGCCTGTACATCAATCACAGGAGATGCTGGAGTGCAGAGGTTTATTGCACCAGTCCTTTGTTTCTCATCCCCTTTGTTCAAGAAAATTTTCTGATGTGGCATCCTCTCAAAGAAAGGCACCAGCACTAGAAATAAAGCTACTAGACAAATTAGTCACTCAAGTGATCCTACCAGATCCAGAGTCTTAAGAGAGGCCAAAGTAGGCTCCTGGACAGATCCATAAGCAATCTGTTGAGGAATCATGGTAGTAGACAACACAGATTTAGGCTGGTAGTTGTAACATGTTGAGTATAAAAAGTTATGTCTTTAAATATGGGTAAAATTCCAATAAATGTGGAATATATTTTTGGATGTGAATAGTGCAACTTGTTCTTATGAATATTAGAGAGGTAATTGAATGTATTAGGTAGAACAAAGATATATTAGTGACTGCATAAAAGCTTGAAATAGATATGTAACTCTTGAGTGTTGTTCCAGATTGACTCTAAAAATATTGAAAAACTAAAAAAGGCAAAAAGAAACAAATTTTGCATAGGGCAAGCCCCTGTGTACCCCCACACCCCTTGCAAATTATGTATACCAACTCTGAGATTGCACAACATTGGGGTAAAGGCAAACTCCCACACCCTGCTGTAATGTAATCTCACACACAAAGCGACTGAAAGGCTGAAAAGCAAGCCTGTAAGAGCATTCACTCTAACAGACTGCAACCAAATATGTGTGTGTGTGTGTGTGTGTGTGTGTGTGTGTGTGTGTGTGTGTGTGTGTGTATAATATATATATATATATGTGTGTGTGTATGTATATATATGTGTGTGTGTATAAAATGTATTTATTTATTTACATTTGTTTACCGGGAAAGTCCAGCTGGGCCAGAAGCCTATTTTCAGAGGAGGCCCGGGAAAAAGCTCCTCATAAATATAAGCAAAATACAATAATTATATAGTATAATAGTGTACATACAGTAAGATGGAGAATGCACATCATCTAGTTAGTCTATACAAAGTAGTATTCAGGACAGTTTTCTAGTAGACACAGGTTCAAAAAGAAAAACACGAGCATTTCAGTGAAGCTCCATGTGAGAAAAATAAAATTAGTACTGTGTACATATTAAATAACAGTTATGAACAAATGAGATTTCCTTTTTATATATATATATATATATATATATATATATATATATATTTTTTTTTTTTTTAAGTAGTAACACTGAGGAGAGGGAGAAAATGAGGTAAGGAAATAACAGTGTGTAGGGAGAGTTACAGATATCTTGTCAGTCAGGTTTAGCACAGGAGCAATGCCAGTTCTTGCATAGATGTTTAAATAGCAGTTGTTTGAAATTGGTAGATTCAGGTGTGTTTTGGAGATTCAGGTGTGTTTTGGAGGGTGTGGGGTAGACAGTTCCATAATTTTGCTATTTGATTTGAGAATAGGGCTTTACCGTGAGTGTTGTTAGCTTTGTTTAGTGTGAGAACATTTCTATCTGCAGATCTTAGACTTCGTAGGCATGAGTAGGGAACAAGTTCCTTGAGGGATAGGTAACTCTCAGGATGGAAGATGATATTGTGTGTGAATTTAAGTTGGTAGAGATGAAGAAGGTTAGGTAGCTCGAGCCAATTTTATTAATGTAGAGCAATACAGTGGTGGGTTTGGTGGGGAAGGTTGGCTGCGAAGCAGGCTGTTTTGTTGTAGCAAGTTTCCAATTTGGTTAAGTCTGATTTTTTTAAGTTGGTAAAGCGGGGGAAAGCATACAGAGTGTAGAGAGGAGGAAGGATCTGGATATGACTATTCTGGTATTGTCAGTGAGGAATGCCTTGCTTCTGTACAGTGAGCCAGGTTTGATGTGAACTTTCTTAATTGTGATGGGTATGTATTGGTCAAATCTGAGTTTGTTGTCGATTGTCACACCAAGGAGTTTTGTATGCTCAACTGGTTGGATGACTGTATTGTTTTTTGAGAGAAGGGTGAAAGGAGATGTGGTCGTTTGCTACTGGTAAATAGCATTAACTGTGTCTTTTTGGGGTTGAGAATTAGTTGTGATTTGCTTAAATATGTTTTTGTATCATTAAAAGTTTGCTGTGCTACTATTTAGAGGTCTGGTAAGGCATCTGCTGAACAGATTAAAGCTGAATTGTCCGCATACTAAACTATGTTAACGTGTGTTGTGGATGAGGCTAGATCATTGGAGAAGATGGTAAAAAGAAGGGGTCCTAGTATGGACCCTTGGTGGACTCCGACTGAGAAAGGCAGAAGTGGTGACGGTTTGGATTTCCATCGTACTGCTTGTCTTTGATGGGTTTAGTGAGGCAAGAGTACTAAGGAGTTTCTGATGGGAGACAGTGTCGAACACTTTTGACATGTCTAGGAAGATTGATGCTACTTGCTGGTTTGAATTTCTCATTTGGTTGATGGTGTTAGAGAAATTAATTAGGGTTGTAGTGGTGCTGTGTTTCGGTCTGAAAACATGTTGAGAAGGAGAGAGAAGGTTGTGAGATAACAGGTATTGTAGTAATTGAGTGTGGATACATTTTTCCAGAATTTTTACACAGGGGGAAAGTATGGCTATGGATCTGTAATTGTTTAATTCTGTTGATGTTCCTCCTTTATGTGGATGGGTGTTATAGGATATTTTCCATAATTCTGGGACATATTGATCTGCTATAGACTTATTTACCAGAATGGAGATAGGCAGAGCTATGGCATCAGCTGAAAGTTTATTTATTTATTATTATTTATTTTACACTTGTTAACCGGGATAGACCATCTGGGTGTGAGCCCATTTTCAGCGGAGGCTCAGGGAGAAAAGCTCTATAAAAACAATGTTTACATAGGCAATAATATAAAAGGAACAAGTATAGTAATATTTTGAAGTATAAATATACATTAGCATTAACATCAAATCTGTAGGATAAAAAATATACATAGTTATTTCGTAGAGGGTAAATTGAGAGAAAGTAAGGTTATTGGGATTAATTAAGAACGTGAGTAAGAAAGAGGAGGGGGTTAGAAGAAGAAGATATATCAGATAAGGTAGGGAGTTCAAGATAGGGGAAAAGGCATACAGGGAAGAGATTTGAGTTTCAGGTACTCATTGGGTTGTTAGTCACCTGCTAAGGAAGAAGGTTTCAGTTTTTACAGCATTGTTCTTATGGTATTATATGGGACAGGTTTGAGGTCAAAAGAGTTGTTAGTTTCCACATTAGGTGGAAGAGACGGTGGGGTGAAATTGTTCTTGTAACTAAGAAGAGGATGGTGTTTATAAAGTAGGTGTTGATTTGTGAGGCAATACTCACACTTTGGTTATTGGTTGTTGTTGGTTCTGGCGTTGTAGCTTCACCTGAGTGGAGAAGTGAGTTAATTGCTTGACAGAACTTTGTGGGATTCTTTTCATATTTGTTTTGCATAGATGTATAATATGTTTTTTTTGTCTAGTTTGAGTTTTTTTTTGTTTGATTGCGGAGCTGCTGGTATGCTAGCAGAGTTTTATTGTCTTTTGTTTTCTAATATTGAAACCAGGTTTTGTCCCTCGTTTTTGAAGTCTAATGATTTCTTTTGATATCCAGGACAATCTCTTATTTTTAACACGACACGTACAAGTTGGTGCTAAGCTATTTAGAATAGGTAGAAATGTGTCATTGAAGTATGTTACGCCTGGTCAAGTTGGAAGATGATTGAGTGGTGTCCAGTTGCATTTATTGAGCATGTCTAAGAATGCTTCGTTGGAGAAGTTTTTGGTATTTTGTACGACTTTGTAAACTATGGTTCTGGGTGGGTTGAGCTGATGAATTAAGTAAGTAGGTCTGTGGTCACTTAAATTATTTAGAAGGCATCTGGAGAGATAGTTGTGGGCGGTACTCTTAATAAGTGACCAGTCTGAGATAGATTCCCTTTTGCTATGTTTATCTATTTGAGTGGGAAACTGGATTGCTTGGGAGGAAACCATGTAGATTTATGAAAGTGGAGAGGTTATTACCAGTCAGCTGTTCCAGTCTAAGTTGAAGTCGCCTGTGATAATGGTTTCATGGGTTTAGGTTGAGGCTGTCCAGCATATGAGTTCCTCAATGGCAGTGAGAGTATTGATGGGAGGTATGTAAGTGGCTATTATGGTAATATTTTAATTTGGGTTGATTCTGAGCTGTGTTACTAAGACATTAAAATTATCATAAGGGTATTTGATGGTTAGGTAGTCTATGCTTAGGTTATATTTGTAGAAGATTGCAACTCCACCACCCTTCTTCCTGATCCTGTCTAACCTGTATATGCTATGACATTGTGGCAGTATGTCTGGGTCTGTTATATGGGGTTTTAGCCAAGTTTCTGTTGCTATAAGAATGGTGAGTATTGTGCAATGACTGCATGAACGTTTGATTTTGTTAACTAGGCTTCTAAGGTTCATGTTAAGAATGTGAAGGTCTGTAGTTTTAATGTGAGGAAGGGGTGGAGTGGTAGCCATGATGGTATGTTGTGCAGCATGTGGCCCGGGATTGGGGTGTATATCACCACTGCGGATAATCTGTGATAATATACATGCATGTTTATGTGATAGTTTGGAGAGTATATGAAGGTGTTTGCTGAAGTGGTTAGTGGTATTGGTGACAACTGCATGTTTGAAATGGAAGTATGCAATAGGTGTGTTATTGTAGAGTTGGGAGGAGATGGCAAGGTAGGA
The DNA here is from genome assembly GCF_019279795.1 of Protopterus annectens. NCBI lineage: Eukaryota > Metazoa > Chordata > Ceratodontiformes > Protopteridae > Protopterus > Protopterus annectens. The sequence goes on along the minus strand of NC_056732.1, from coordinate 358,308,393 downwards.
GATTGAGGAGTGGATGGTATTAGTATAATATAGTGTGGGGCTATGGACATGTATCTGTAGGTGAATATAGGATGTTCGATAGTATGCTAATAGCAGTAGGGTATTGAGTGTGGGCAGGAGAAAGAGCATGGTGTGTATTCTTTTTAAATGTTAGGTTATCTGGATGGTGTGTTGAAGATGTAGAAACAGAGGGGTGTTGGTGTAGTGTGGTGGGAGTAGAATGATTAGGGACAGTTGCAGTTAAGTTGTGTGAGGAGAGGGAGGAGTGTTACAAATAGTGTTTTGGTTAATTGAGGTATGATTGGTGGATAGAGGGTGATTCTTGATTGTGTACGATAGGGAAGTGGTTAGTGTTGGTATAAGGCTAGGTGATGCAGGGGGGTGGGTGAGAATGGGATTAGGGGAGCGGAGTGAGCCCATGCGTAGCAAGGCCAAATGGAGCGGGCTGACCCCCTCACAGAAGAGAGCAAAAACAATCAGTATGAGAAGTGGAAGCGTCGGAGCTATAAGGTAAGTAAAACTAAGGAAGAGGTAAAGTCAGAAAGGTAGGATTGTAAGCAGATAGTTGCAGAAACACTACTTTTATGGCCTTTGTGTGTAAGTAAAACAAAGGAAGGCAAATCTGTCTGGGGACAGAATACACCAAGTAAATGATACTAGCTTTACTTTGCAAGTATTCATTGTGGAGGCAGATAGTTGTGCCACCCAGTGGTGAGAGACAAAGCTATAGTTGCCTGGGGTGGGGAGGGGGGGTTCTTGCAGGTGTGCACGCCAGCCAAAACAATGTTTAAAAAATAACTAGTAAAAGTAACAAATTTGTTATAAAAAGAAATGTAAATAACCAGGCACAATGTTTAAAACATAATTACCAGCCACGATGTTTAAAACATAACTATTAAGGACCAGATCTGCTAATAACAAGAACTGTAAACTTCCAGTCACCTATGCAGACTTGTCTGGTAGGTATCTTTATTAAAAAGTGTTATTTTTGGCTTGCAATAACTGTAGGGAGAAACTGGATCATAACTGTGGTTTTATTTGGCAATGTTGCAGTTGCTGGTGCCGGGACTTGAGCTGAGATGATACAGGCAGACCAACTGTGCTATGCAGACTTGTCTGGTAGGTATCCTTATTAAAAAGTGTTATATTTGGCTTGCAGTAACTGTAGGGAAAAACCAGACCATAGCAGTGGTTTTATTTGGCAATGTTGCAGTTGCTTGGGGGGGGCTGTGTTGCAATGATACAGGCATACCAATTGTGTTGCAGGCGTGCACACTGAAAAGGGGCTGGGGGAGAGCTTCCTCACCATGAGCAGGGCAAAAATAACCATTTCAGAACGTATGTATGTATGTATGTATGTATGTATATATATGCGAGAGAGAGAGTACAGTTATGTAAAATCTTACTATAACAGTAGATTCTTATCTTCACTGTTGTAGTATCCAAAACAGAAGAGATCTCCTGCCTAGGGCAGCCCAACACTCAGCCAGTATATAAAGGCCTAATGATCTTGTAACCACCGTATGTCACAGTTATGTTCCCTGCCAGAATATAGGGGATAAAAGGGACATACAGATGCAATTACCCAGAGCAAAATTGCCCCAGAAGAGAACAGTCTCCATAGCGCAAGAGTCCATGTACATCCAAACGGAAAAAAATGCAGAAGAAATAGGAGAACCCTCTGCAAGAAGTGAATCTAAAACAAAAAAGGAGAACAAACACAAGGGGGTTGGAGGGAGCGAATACTGCAACAGTGAAAGGAAGGACATCTACTGTTATGGTAAGATTTCACACAACTGTACTATGTACTTTCTATATCACTGTTGCAGTATTTGAAACAGAAGGGAGAGTAAAAAACCTCAAAAAAAACAAAATGGGAGGTGAAAGGCTGCGAAAAACCCTCAACAAACCCATATAAAGTGGTTTCAGCAAACATGCTCTGACCGTAGAAACCCATATCCAACTTGTAATGCTTAGTAAGGGTATGCACTGAAGACCAAGTAGCAGTTTCAAGGATGGAATTGGTGTCCAGCCTCTTGAAGGCACCAGCCCTGGAGGAATGAGCTCTAACAGAAGTAGAGATTTGCCATTTATTTTATTTATTTATTTATTGTACATTTGTTGACGGGGCTATTCCAGCTGGATATATGTCCATTTTCAGCAGAGGCCCGGGGAGAAAAGCTCCTCAAAAACACAGTAAAATGTACATAAAATGACAGTTATCACAGATGCAGATACAATACATATATAAGCAATTTTTACATGACAGTTTTTACAGATGTGGGTGCATAACATATTGCCTATTATTTTCACTTCAGTACATTGCTGCTTACAGGATTGTTTTACTTACAACATTAGGTAAGTTCAAAAAGCCCATTTTCTTTATGGTTTTCAGAAAGCAACTAGTATATACTTAAGACGTGACAGGTGTCTTGTGATAAATGGGGTAAATTAGTCTGGGTTTGCACATGGATATAACCAATGGGATTTAAGGTAGATTTTCAGTTTGTTTTTAAATAGGGTTGTTGAGGATATAGAAGTCAGGTCACTAGGGAGCGAGTTCCAGGATTTGCCCATGATATTAGAGAACATATTGTTAGCCATATTGTTAGTTTTACCTATTTGTATTTATATTTTATTAGATGAGCATAGTCTTATGGTTGTTATAGGGGGTGACAAGGTTGGAGAGAACTGGAGTATTGGTAGGCCAATACAGGATTTTATGGGCAACTATTAATTGGTTAAATAGTAGTAAGTTTGGCAACTCTAGCCATCCTAGTTCAAAATTAAAACAGTGATGGGTTCTGAATGTGGATCCTGTTGCAAATCTGGAAATATTATTGTAGGAGATTGCCAGCTTGTTCTGGTTGTTTTTAGACAGGTTAGTATACATAGGGGAGGCAGAGAGGAGGGTAGAGATTAAATGGGTGCAAGAAATAATAGCCCTTGCTAGTGGGGTCAGAAAGGGTTTGATTCTATAGAGGGAGCCAAGTTTTTTATTGAAAGTTTTTATAGTATTATTAATGTGAATGTCAAAGTTAAGGTTATTATCAATTAGTACCCCTAGTAGTTTTGTAGTTGAATCTGGAGATATGATTGTACCGTTGTTTGATGTAACAGTGAAGTTAAGAGGGGAGGACGAATAGTAGGAGTTTGTTTTTTTGTGGTTCAAGATGAGGCAGCGGTGTAGAAGCCATTTCTCGACTGTGTTAAACACATTTTGGGTGAGATTATGAAGGTCTGATGGAGAGGTGGCTGATCAAATTAATGTGGAATCATCTGCATATTGTATACAGGTAACTTGAGGTATTGCAGAATGTAGGTAGTTGATAAAAAGGAAAATAGGAGAGGTCCTAATATTGAGCCTTGGGGGACACAGAGCGCAATGGGGAGATGGGTAGATAAGTTGCTCTCCCACAAAACAGCCTGTTGTTTAAGTAGGATTGAAACCATTGTCTAGCCAGTGCATCAAGTGATAGGTTTTTGAATATGTTTATGAGAAGTTGGTGGTTAACCATATCGAAGGATTTTGAGAGATCAATAAAGAGGGCTGAGGATAGATTGTTGTTATTGAGATTTTGGTTAATATAGTCAGAGAAGGATAAGAGGGCAGTAGTGGTGCTATGAAATGGCCTAAAGCCATGTTGGCAGTTGGCTAATAAGTTATCTATAAGATGGTTTTACAGTGGTCTATGAATGCATTTCTCCATGATTTTTGCCAGTGGAGATAAAATAGCAATAGGTCTATAGTTGGATAATTCATTGGAGTTGCCACCTTTATGCAGGGGGATAATATGTGAGATTTCCAGATATATGGGATAGTTCCCTCAGTGATAGTTCTGTTAATCAGGATGGAGATGGGGTAAGCTATGGCTTTTGCAGCTTTTTGTAAATATTCTGCAGGTAGAGGATCAGCTGCAGGGGTGGTAGATTTTAGTTTCTGAATAAGGGTACAGACAAAGGGATGTAGGGACAGGTTTAAGCTGAAATGAAAGAGGTATGCTAGCAGTAGAGGAAGTCAGAGATGAGCTGTCAGGAGTTAGTTGATTGGCAAGAGACTGAATGGTCTCAGTAAAGAACTTGTTAAAGGTATTGGCGATTTGCTTTGGACTATCATGGTCAGAGCCTGATGGCGTGGGTGTGACAGAACAACCTGGGTGTAAAAGTGTGTTAATGCCTGCCCAGAACGTTTAATCCTAATTCTAGTGGTTCATTTTGGTGCATGAAAAGAATAACAAAAGATAATGGCCTTAGAAGTCCAGGTGAAGATGGTGTGCTTAGAAACACCAAGTCCCAATGTCCTGGGATGGAAGGAAACAAAAAGCTGATCAGACTTAAATGGCCTTAGTTTTATCCAAATAATACCTTATAGTACCTGAGCTGTCTGTGCAAATCCAAGGTATGCAGGATTCTTATGGCAGACTGAGGAGAAGGGGAAAAAAGTTAGGGAGTTGTACCAACTTATTCAAGGACAACTCATTTACTAAACTGAATATGAAAGAAGGATTAATGTGAACAGACAACATGTCCCCATGAAAAGACAAAAAAAAGGAAGAATGGCCATAAGGGCAGTAGTAAGATCCAGCAAAAAAACAGTCTTCCAGGTGCAACGTTGCAAAGAAGCAGAATCTGCAGGCTAAAAAGGAGCCTGAGTAAAATTTTACAGAACAAAATTAAGGTCCCAAGAAGGAGAACCTTGGAGGGCTATTATGCAGAATGCCTTTAAGAAATTGCTTGGCCTTAAAACGAGAAGTCAAAGGCGGATTTAAGGGCAGACAAGCAGAAATGGCTGACAGATGGGCCTTCACAGAAGAATAGGCCAGGCCAGACTGGAGAATCTCACTCAAATAATAGAAGACCAGTGGGACACCCCACTGAAAAAGGGTCCTGGCTACGAGCATGACACCAGACAGAAAATATTTTCCATTTGGATAAATAAGATTTCCTGGTAAACGCTGTCATTGCCTCCTGAAAAACCCTGAGCATGTCCTCAGAAAAGATGTGCCTGAAAGGGATCAAAACCCTATCACCCACAGTGCCATTTGAAGAGTGGACAAGTGAGGACAAATGAGAGACCCCTTGTCCTGTGTGAGGAGATCCAACCGGTGAGGTAATTTTGGTGATGATCTCTGGCCAGGTGCCTTAAGAGGGGGAACCAGTGCGCTATTGGCCAAAAGGCTGTCACTAGAAAGATTTTCATGGAGTCCAGGTGAATCATCGGCAGGACTGTTGGAAGTAGAGGAAGAGGTATGAAAAACACAGGAAAAATCCCCTTCCAAGGAAAAGAAAGGACGTCTGTGTTCCATGCCAGATAGCATGACACTCTGGAACAGAAGAGAGGAAGCTGTCTGTTCAGAGGGGAGGCAAAATGATCTACCTGAGGAATACTCCACTGATGGGCAATTTCCAGAAACAAATCTCTGTGAAGCATTCAATTGTAAGCACGTGTTTTGGACTTGCTCAGAGTGTCTGACACTAGATTGTGCTCTGATGGAATGTTTACTTCCTGAATAGTTAACCGATCAGTTGATAGCCATCTCCCAAGACTGAAGAGCCATCTTGCAGAGGAGGTAAGATTTTGTGCCTCCCTGCTTGCTTGGCATACCACATCACTGTACAGCTGTCTGTGTACACCTACAAAGGGCCTGGAGAGAACATGGGGTGAAAAGCTTGAAAGGCCAGAATCAGAGCTCTCATCTCTTCGATGTTGATATCCTTTGACTACTGATGTGGAGGCCAGAGACCCTGAACTTTCAGGTGACTAAAAGAAGCCCTCCTTCCCCCAAGTCTGAGTTATTGGTGAACAGTTCTTGAGAAGGGACTGGAGACTGAAAGAGCTAGCCTGATTTGAGACCAAACTGTTAAATCCACCACTCAAATTCCTCCTTTAGTCAGGGAAGGAGAGGTACACTGAAATCCAGAGGGTGACAATGCTGCAGCCAAACTGACTTGAGGTACCATTGAAGCTTCTGCATAAGCAGACTGGCAAGAGGAGGCATTAGAATAGAAGAGGCCATGAATCCCAGGGCCAGAAAATACTCCCTGGCTGACATGGCAGTCAGAGGAAGAAGAGACCAAAAGAAGGGTGTCAATGACAAAACATTTGGAGGTGGAAGAGAGGCCAAGATTGGCAATTTTGGAATCCTGCATCCCAGATACACATGAAGAGAAGGAATCAGAACAGACTTTGGGAAGTTAATAGTAAATCCCAGACATTGAAGAAGAGAGATGGTGAACTTCGGATCCTGTAAGTGGTGACTGGGAGAAGGCACCTGAAATAAGACATCTAGATAAGGAAAAATCTGAATGTCTTGGACCCTGTAGAAAATCACAGGAGCTAGGCATTTTATGAATACCCTTGGGGCAGTAGAGTGGCCAAAGGGCAAAGTAGAGAACTGAAAATGAAAGGAAGAAACAGAAATGTAAAAAAATTCTGAAAAGAGGGTGAATAGGAATATAAAGGTAAACATCTTGTATATCCAGGTACACCAGAAAAGCCTGGGGTAACAAAAGAGGAAACAGGTTTTGAAGAGTAAGCATATGAAAAGAAAGGGACTTTGAGAAAGGTGTTGAGCCAGGAGAGATCCAGAATAGCTCTCCAAGTGTCCCTTTTTTCAAGGAACCAGGAACATCCTGGAATAAAAACCCTTTCCCCTTGGGAAGGGGGGGGCAGGTTGAATGGGTCTCTTGGTTCAACAGGGACCCTAGAACCTCTGGGAAATGAGGACTTTGCTGTAGAGGAGGTTAAGGAATCCCTGAAAAAGCAGGAAGAGACTTCCATACCAGGAAGTAACCTTGACGGATGATAGAACCCAAGAGTCTGAAGTGATGAGACACCAAATTGGAAGAAAAAGGGAAAGTCAAAGGGAAAAAGAAACCTGGTCTGCAAGAAGGGGGGGGATTGTCAAAGAAAAGCAGGCTTATCAGATAAGGGTCGCTTCTGGGCCACAGAAATCTGAGAAGTCATAGGGGAGGGGGCCTGCCTCCCACTCTTCCTGCCCTTGGAGGCCTGGCAGGGTTGCTTGTGAACAAAAGCAGATCTAGAAGGATAATTCTGGAACTTAGGGACAGGAAAGGAAAAAAATATGTTTAAGGTCCTGCAAGGCTTTGCCTTTCTCTTGAATAGAGTTAAACATGTCAGCAGCAGCAGTCCCAAAAAGTTGTTTATTATCCAAAGGAGCATCCAACATCATGCCCTTAATTTCCTACGACAGAGACTGAAGATGAAGCCAAGAATAATGCTTCATGACAGACCCAAAAGCTGTAGCCCTAGAAGAGACTTCAGCAACATCATAGCTGCAGGTAATAGAGTAGCAAGCCACTTGAGAAGCAGAGCCTAAAAAGGAATGCAGAGGAATTAGGAAGGCCACAAATAACCTGACAAGCCTAAGCAATCAAGACCAGAGCATACCTGGCCATGTGGGTCTGGCAATTAACAGCCCTAAAGGACAAAGTAGAAGCAGTGTAAACTTTCTTACCAATCCTCTCCAGTGCCCTACTATTCTTATCAGAAAGCAAAAGCTTAGAAGGTTTGTCAGAATAGACTGACGCCACATCAAGATCAGCAAAAGGACATTTAAATAAAAACTGACAGTCCTCAGGAACCTTATAGAACCTGTCAGGTTTCTTAGGAAAAGGAGGCTGAGAATCAGGAGACTTCGAAGTAGCAATTAAAGTATCTAACAAGGCAGCCAACACAGGAGGAACTGCCGATGGTTTAGGAGTATCTACCCGAAGCAACTCATAATAGCTGAATATCAGGCGCTTGAGAAGAATCCCACTTAAAAGTATTACATCATCCTAGCAATTGTCCCCAAAGGACAATTCCTCTAAAGGAGACTCAGGGCTAACAGAATCCTCTTCATCAGAACCATAAGCCAAAGGCAAAAGGGTCTGTGAAGAATAGGACTAAGATCCATCATCAAACACACAATCCTCATACGAGGAATCAGTTCCCTAAGCAATTTAGAAGTGATAGAGATCCAAGGAGGAGCAGGTATCAAAATTCCTTGAAGAGGCTTTAAGGCCATCAAGGCAGAAAACAAACCCTGAGTAAATTTCTGCCATTCCCTTTGAGGATCCTTAGGATGGTCAAAAACATGCTTAAATTTATGTCTTTTCTTGGAAGGGATGTCTGCTCTGACAAATACTGAAGGGTCTGACCCTTAGCAAGATTCAATAAGAGAACTGGAACCTCCTCCCTGACCAATATCTGTGGAATCCCTCTAGGACCCTCTGAGATAATCAACTGCAGTTCCCCCTCGACATCTGGAGCAGACACCTGCAAAGCCTCAGAGGACATGTGGAAGGACTGATCCATGCCGACATCCGACAGTCATGGCAGAGGAATCCATCATAGATGCCAAATGACCTACAGAGCTATTACCTGCTTCTAGAGGGACATCCAGCAAAGGCTGGACAGCTAAAGAATCCAGCTGAGACTTCTTGGCCACCTTCTTACTTGGCAGGAGTATCTTGAGATTAAAGGATTCTTCCATGGTGCCCTGGGCTAACTGTTTAAGCCATTGGTTTCCATTAATAAATGGCCCAGGTAAGACAAATGGCTTCTGTGTGTCTTTGGTAGAAATGCCCTACAGATACTACAAGAGGTATGGTTGTGGAAAGTACATAAACAAAAAAGACACTGTTCCTGACGATACCACAATGACATATTCCCTTCTTGGATGACATATGAACTGTAGGTAGCAAAATAAAAAATAAAAAAACACCCAATGGGGGGTGCTAAGCTGGTGCCAAGTATTCAGTACAGCAACAAGTGTTCAGACCAACTAGCAAAAGTAGCATTCAAACTGGGGCAAAGAAGTCCTGGCTGGTAGCATCCATATGTCCCTTTTATGCCCTACGTTGTGTGGGGAGCATAAATGTGATGTATAGCACATAAAAGATCATTAGGCTTTTATATACTGGCTGAGCATTGTTGGGCTGCTATGGGCAGAACATCATATAGATATATGGATATATATATATATAGATATATATATATGTGTGTGTGTGTGTGTGTGTGTATTATTTATTTATTGGCATTTGTTTACCAGGGATGTCCACTGAGCCAAAAGAACCCATTTTCAGTAGAGGCCGGGGAGAAAAGCTCCACAATATGTTAGTACAACAGTACATAAAATATATACAATAGTTAGTAGATAAACAGTATAATAAAACATTCAGAAAGTGTGAAAACCCATGATATGCACAGAATTGTATAGGTTTAAGTTGCAAACAATATAACAAAAACAGACTGTATTATACAATATTAGAAAAGAGTGTGCAAGTACATGGTATGTACGGATTTGTGTAGGTAAGAGTTGGAAAGTAATGAAGTAATTGTATTATACAATAAATGCAAAATAAGAAGACAAATGGTGGCTTGGCAGTATTTTCTAGGTATTCAGAGAATGTAAGCAGCACAGTAGTACAGAGTGAGAAGGAGATTTAGATAGTGAGGCAAAGGTTGATAAAGTGAAAGCTTTTTTATTTTGAGTGGTGCTAGAAGGTTTGAAAAAATGAAGATATAAATTAAGGTATGGAACACTTAGGGTGTGTAGAGTCAGGGTATGTATGGATGAGAATTGAGACATCTACACTGCCATAGGGTGGAGAGGTGTTGCTGCAAAGATTTTTTAAAGGAAGATCTATTACTGGAGGTTTTGATAGCTGTTGGCAGAGAAGTTCCAAAGTTTGGCAATGTAGGAGGAGTAGAGCATGTCACCGGCTGGGAGTTTAGGTTTGCTTACTTGCATGAAAAGTTGATTTTTTAGATCTAAGTGGTCTATTTGGGTGATAGTTGGTTAGGATTGAAGAAAGGGCAGGGCAGTCTCAGGGTTTGAAGATAATTGTGTGTGCTGTGAGTAGCTTTAGATAGGTTAGTGGGTTTGGAAGTTCAAGCCAGTTAAGTGTTTTTAGGGCAATACAGTGAAGGGAAGAGTATTTTGCATTTGCAAACTTGGCTACCTAGTTATAACATGACTCAAGCTTGGTTTGTAGGGTGGAGTGGATGTTAGTAAGAAGGAGAGTACCACAGAGAAGTATAAGCAGAAGAAAGGTTAGGGCGAGGGATAGTATTTATGTCGATAGAGGGTTCCTAGTTTATAGTTTGTTTTTTTTAATGTTATTGTGGATGTGAAAGTCAAATGTCAGGTTCTTCTAGAGAATAACTCCTAGTAATTTAGTGTGGGAGACCACCTCTATAGTAGTAGTGTTTTGAGAAATGATGGTGAAGTCTGTCTTGTTAACAGAGAGGTTTTTCTTGGGAGTAAACACTAACAATTTACTTTTGTTTGGGTTTAAAGCTAGATGATTTTTAGCCATCCAGATTTTGGTGGTGGTAATAGCATTCTGGGTTACCTGCAGAAGTTTTGTTGTTGATTTAGAAGAGCAAATAATGGTTGAATCGTCTGCATATTGTACAACAGTTCCATTTGTAAGGTTGGTATGGAAGTCATTTATAAAAATACTGAAGAGAAGGGGTCCTAAGATAGAGCCTTGTGGGACCACCTGTAGAACATTCAAGAAATGGGGAGAAAGAGTTGTTCCATTTAGTAGATTGTCTACCTGTTAAGTAGTTAGCAAACCAGTTTAGGGTTGGAGAGGAGATAGCTAGGATGGAAAGTTAACTGAGGAGTAACGGGTGGGAGACTGTATAAAAGGTTTTTGAAAGGTCAAGAAAGAGAGAGGATAACAATTTGCCAGTGTTTCTAGCTTGATTGTGTCCATAAAAGAAAAGAGGGCAGTAGTGGTACTATGGACAGGCCTAAATCCATGTTGGGTTGGGGAGAGAAGTTGACTTAACAGTAGGTAATTTAGAAGTTGATGATGAACGCATTTTTCCAGAATTTTGGAGAGGGGGTATAGAATGGCGATGGGTCTGAAGTTAGAAATATCTGTATTTTTGCCACCTTTATGGAGTGGAAGAATGTATGCTTTTTTCCATATAGTAGGAACGTCGGACTCTTGGAGAGATCTATTGATAAGGATGCTAATGGGATATGCAGTGAATCTTGCTGACATTTAGAGGTATTCAGGGGATAGGTTGTCAGGGGTGCAGGAGCTAGGTTGCAGTTTAAGGAGAAGTTTGGTTATAGTACTGATGGAAATGGGGGAGAAAGAAAAGGTGGATAGGTTGG
>NC_056732.1:358292326-358296752 GCF_019279795.1 Protopterus annectens | reverse complement strand
ATTGCATTAGATTGGAATTGACCCCTATTGTTTTCTAAAAACCTAGAAGAAAAAAAAGTAATATGAGAAATTGCATTGTACTGCTTGAAGTCTGCTAGTGAGGAGAATTTTGCAGGATGGCTGTCTGTGCTTTCATAATAGTCTGCATGAGAAGAGAGAATTTGTCAAAGTAGGAATATTGGCAAAGTTTTCATTTTCTGCCACCAAAGTCTGAGAAATGGTGGGATAAAACAAGGAGGAGTGAAAGGGAATCCAACATGGGCTTTGCTATCAGTTATCTCACCAAAGCTTTGTAAAAAGGGAGGAGACAGTGAGTGAGAATACTACATACTTTTCTCTCACTAAAGAATGCTAGTAGGAGAATTGGAATGAGAAGTGAGACTGCTGCCATCATCATAGCCTGGAGATTGAGGAGTAAGAAAAATAAACTTGGGCTAAAATGTATCGACAGAGCTGTTGGACACCAACATTTAAAGTGATAACAAGGGAAGAAGTAGTAAATCAAAGAATTTGATTAAGGTGAGTGGTGATAGTAAGGAGAGAGTGCCTTTATTTAAATGGGAGGTTGGCTGTGATAGTCAGCGCCTTTGTGGAAAGAATGTGAAGTATAATTCAAGTGCTCATCTTACAAGACTCACTCTTCTCCACTTGCATATCAAAGATGTGGAATTATGTTTTCATCACATTTCAAAGAAAGTTAAAACATTTCCTGTTTAACTGTTAAGTTATGCCTCTGCGCTTCTCCACCAGGTTAATGACTCTTCCATACATCTCCCTTAACTAACAACTCTTCCTCTCTAATCCACTATTTCACTGTTTATTCTAACTTTTAAACTTAATCTTTCCAACTGCTTGCTTTACCAATGTGCTCTCTTTCTCTTACACATTCATATTCATAAAATAGTTTCAATATTTCAACCTCTAAAATGTTTCTTTGGTCATTGCTTTCCTACCTTCTGTTCATTTCTACTTCTTGGTATTTCACTAGTCACTCCCATATATCTAAATTGTTTCCTTTTACAGATAGTATATTGTCAGTGCAATGATTGTTGTAATTATTTAACTCCTTGTTGTCTATTTATGTTGGAGCTTTTCTCCTTGGGCCTCAGCTGAAAAAGGGTCTGCGTGACCCAGTTAAGACTATCCCTGTTAACAAACAAAAATAAGTAAATGGATTTCCCTTCTATGGTTGTATGAAGAGGATAGTACTTCATTCATGCTTTTTGGATGCATACAACTACAGATTTTGTTTGACATCACTTACATAACCATGCTGCTGTTCCATTCACAAGGCTGCATCTGTTTCTTAGTCATACTCATTTTCTCTGTGTGGCTTAATCGCAGCTCATTTTTATAGCACACACCATTAGGATGTTCCCTGGACGGTACTCTACAGGCAACATTGTCAGTTCTGTTGAGTAGCATAAACTGGTAAGCAATCTAAGACAAATAAATATTCTTACTTTTACGTACATTATCAGACTGAACGTTTTGATATGCAGTTTAAGAATGTTCACTATGAATTCTTCTCGTCATGTCAAGCCTTTGATATGACAGATTATCCAGTATAAACAGTGCATTTACAGCTTCAATTGTCTGGAGCTGAATCTTGTATTTATTTTATTTTTAATTCACTCATAAGCACTTTTAACCCTTTGATTTTGAATGACGATCACAATAAGTAAATGTGATACACAATGACATTTTCAGGTTGCTTTCAGTCAGACCCACTACTTTGAACATATGAAAAACATTATGAAGCATTCTGCTCCACTGATCAATCTTAATACTTCACTTTAGTTGATTTTCAGCTTTTCTTCCCAGACTTCCAGCTCATTTCCCATTTTTTTCAGGATTCTGCTGTTATACCTACAGTCTATGACTAAATTAATTTCTTTCATTTTGAAAATTTCTAACAAAATGATTCTTTTTGCTGCAGCTTCTAATTAATGTCAGGACATTTCTGTCATTCATGTAGCCACACCTACAACACAATAGTTTATTTAGTACCATCTTTGCTTGATTTTTCATATTATTTGCTTGACTTTTCATATTGGTTGCAGATGTTGACCCATTTGATTTGTTTTCAGCTTTTCCATCTCATAACTCACTCTATTTGTCATAATCTTCTCTGACCTCTTAACTGTGATAAGATCATCTTACTGGCTCTGCTCACATTGGTCACTTAACATAGTGTTAAATATGATTCTCACAGTAATCTGCCCTTGTCTGATAATGTCTGATTATGCATAATTCTGTCTTCCATGAATTAATATTAACTTACCATATTCTTTTTTTGGCTAAGTTCTTTAACTCACCAACATAAGCATCAATAGACTCCCTGGTATTTTCTGCCCTCATGAGGAATAAATGATAAATAACTAATTATTTCTCAGCTCTCAGTAAGTAAAACTTACTTCAGTATTCTTTCTCTGTACCTCTTGGAACCTGTCAGAACTCAAATTTAAACATTCAGGGTTTCTTCCTCTGGGACATATAGAAGTGTAGCATACTGCGCCTTTTCAGGCTTCTCGGACATTCCTATCACAATCAGAAATAACTAAATTTCTAGAACAATTTCCAAGTTCTCGGACAATTTACCCTAAATAGAGAAGTTGCAGTCAGATCTTTTTTTTTGTTGATCCCCCTCATACCTAACACTTACCATCCCAGCTCTTAATGCCCCATTTCCATGCTTGGTTTTCCAGCTACTCTTCTACCCCCCCTCCCGATTTGCTGAGCCCAGCTGTGAATCTTAGACATGTTGGGAGCTTGTCTCATCTGTGCTAACTTCTGTGGGTGGATTCTTTTTGTTTATGCCTTACCCACTTCTTTTCCCTGTCCCCCCAGCTCATTGATTATGTCCAAGGGCAACTCCCCTCTTTGGACCATGCCTACCCTTAGGGTATGTATCAGTGAGCACCCTCCCATCTAGGACAAACATGCTCATTCCTTCTCTGCTGCTCCATCAGTTGCCCAAGCTGCTAATCTAACCCGAGTCATCTGGGCTGTAGTCAGGGCTTTATCCCTCTGTACTACCGGAGTGGCTCAGTCAAACCATGTCTTAAACAAAAGATGAAAATGACTTTTTAGGGTACTTCTGACATCATGTAACAGCAGGTGTTAAGGATGCTCTAAAGAACGCGATGAAGACCAGTTTCGTCCAGCTAACTTCTTTAATATCAGCTTGCACAGGATGTCAGTCCTACGTGATTTACATTTCTGAAGAGATGCATAGACTAGAGGCAACTATGCAGCAGTTGTATATTCTGTTCAAAATCTCAACTAAAACATGGAAATAAATTGTATAAATGAAAAGGTAATTGAGTCAGAAGCGCTTCTTCAGGTATGTGTACCTAAACTTGAAATGGCATTTCTTGTCAGAAGATGATTATCTGGTGAACTCTGAGATCTGATGTGTAGAGTATGGGTGAAAGTTTTGAAGAGCTAAGAAAAGTAGAAAGTCATGCAGCAGGTTTTACCTTACAGAATTATGAGTTGACAGAGAAGCCCCCATTCTGTCAAAATGTGCTTATTTTAAGCAATTTCATTGCATAGTTTTGTACGTCTATTAACCTTGAGATTTTTATGAGGAGGAGGAAGCTCATCCTAGTTTCCAGTCACATTATCACTGTGATATTTATTGTGGTGCCCAGATTGGATGGGGTTTTGAGCAATAACATTTATAGCCCTCTATTTTCTTGTGGGATCCCACTGACATCCTCTGACATGACCATCTGGTGTTTTTTTCACCCTTGTTACTTCCTGCCCATTGGTGTTTTTTTCAGTCTTAACTCTATCTGCCTCATACAGATGATTATCTTTATGTTAGACAGTGTTGCGATCTGAAGTGCTTGCTAAGGCATTGTTTAATGGCTCTTTAGGTCTGCAACAATATAGCACCATTTAAAGTTACCTCCAGTGGCACATTGAACTTTCACACATACCTGCTTTACTTTCATTCTCCCGTAAATAATAAATAATACAAATATGGTCCCCATAAAACCGAAATATTCACTAGATTAATGTTTCCCTGGTTATTCTCAGTGCCCCTACACTTTCTGTAATGTACATATAGATACTATGGCTCAGAAATGGTTGTCTGAGTGCACAGTACCATGTCTTTTTGTTACAACATTATAACCCTACTTCCTGCCATTTGAAGGACTCACCAGCAGCTGGTTATCCAGCTCCTTGTGTTTTATCAGATTCCTACTGATTTAAGAGCACTGCTTGTAGGAACATTAATATGGCGTGTTTCTTCAGCATTGTAGGGCTTTTTTTGTTGTTGGTTTAGATCCAGAGATAGTTACATAACTCATACATGTAACATAATCAATTATTTGTTGGACAAGGAATTTGGGAAAGGGAGGAATTCACTTCACTTAAAACTCCACTGTCTTCTCATCCTGATGCAGGAGATTAA
>NC_056732.1:358142326-358289826 GCF_019279795.1 Protopterus annectens | reverse complement strand
ATGTCATTTGAATATTTTTTAATATATTTTAATATTAATAAGTGTGACAGAAGGAGATACTACCAGCCCAGCTATCTGGAATTTTGTAAGTGGTTGTGTGTCATTTGTGAATATCAACATGGTGCAGTTGCTTGTGTTACAGCTGTATTAGAACTGTATGTCATATTGTACAGACACATGCAGAAGTAGTATTTTGTAAAATACTGAGCAGAAATGTATATACACTATTGTAATTGTTTAGATGTATATGTATTTTAACAATGGGGACTGAGATGCAAAAAGTTAACTTCAGAAGAATAGCTGAAAACCTAAATTACTTTATAAAAACTTAATAAAAGAGATGTTATCTTTCAGTTTCATTACTACAGGAGACAATGTCTGGAACTAGAAGTTTTTTGTATTGTCTTTAAATGTGGAGGAATGTAAATCATTTTACAACTTCCACCACTTGCCAAAAGATCTAAGGTCTTTAAATGTGGAGGAATGTAAATCATTTTACAACTTCCACCACTTGCCAAAAGATCTAAGGTCTATGTGTTTTTGCAGGTAGATGCTAAAATCCTTGGTTGTGAGCCTGGAAACTGATAGATGACAAGAAGTGATGTCATGCTGCCTGCTACCCCAGCAGTAGTAATTGAAATATTAATTTAAGAACTCTCAGAGACTGAGCATTTTGTATTTGTGTCCTTGACCTGACAGTGTCAGCTGGAAAATCCATTCACCACATCTGCCTGCTTGTTGTTCTGTAGGTAAGTTAACTGGGGCACAGTAATTTCTCTTCGATACAGAAAGGTATATATAGTGAAGTATAGCTTAGATGTTTTCTTTATTTATTTGACACTGTCCTGCAATGTTGTTTTAAATATGTGCTGTGATTTTGCACTCTGATGTAACTGTGAGTATTTATTGGGTATTTTATTGTTCTTTTATTAATTATTATTAAATATACTTGAAACCACAGGAAAGTTGAATAAACTATAAAACCAAGCAGGAACCTGTCCAAGATTCACACAATATTGTTTATTAAGCACTTTCATCTCGTAAATGGAAACTTCATCAGAATAAAATAAGATTCAAGCAACCCAACTTATATACATTTCTCAGTCTCGCAGATAATTAAGGTCTTGTCAAAAAGTAGTGAATTTTTCTGAGCATTCTTGGCCATTTTGTCAACATTTAATCCTCTTGTGGATTGTTCCAGTAAATGTCACCTGTTTGCTGAATTTTAAGTTCCTTGTTGAAAATCCATTGTCTGCGTACGAGGCTGAGATTGTAATTCAGGATGTTGATGACAACACACCAACATTCAGTACAAACAGCATGTCTCGAAATCAGTGAAACAAGTTCAGTAGGGATCCATTTTCCAATCAACATCTTGAATTACAATCTCAGCCTCGTACACAGACAATGGATTTTCAACAAGGAACTTAAAATTCAGCAAACGGGTGATATTTACTGGAACCACTCCACAAGAGGATTAAATGTTGACAAAATGGACAAGCATGCTCAGAAAAATGCAGTACTTTTTGACAAGACCTTAATATCTGTGAGACTGAGAAATGTATATAAGCTGGGTTGCTTGAATCTTCTTTATTTTGCTGAAGTTTCAATTTACGAGATGAAAGTGCTTAATTAACAATATTCAGTGAATCTTGGACTGGTTCCTGAATTGGTTTTATTAATAAACATATTTAAACGTATAATTGTGACTATTTGTGAGACATATTTAAGCTCTGAGAGTATTTACATATTTATTTGGTGACACTGTGTGGGCCACTCCTAATAGCCTTGTTCTTGGTTAAACTGCCATTTAGATTAATAGTAACATTACACAGTAAGATTGGACACGCTTTGCTAAGGGTGTTAAAGTAGCTGATAAGGAGGGGCTGGTGGCAGTCAAAATTACCTTATAGTCTGGGCAGAAGGGGGCATAGCCAGTAAATCTGTGCCAACCTTCCCCAGGTGTGTGTGTATAAATCAAACCTCAAAGAGTGTGTGTCAGCTACTTGGGCAGGGCATGATGCACTGGTTAGACAGAATGGGTGCTGGAGGTCTTGGCTTGGCCTCTTAGCTGAGATCTCATCTCTATAGCTGTGTCAGTGGGGGAGTCTTATTGGGGATCTGGAGCAAGAGGGAGAAACCAGCCCCAGACTTGACTGTTGTTTCTGTGTGCTCTTAAGAGAAATTGCACTTTACTGTGTGTGTACTTGTCATCCTCCCAGTGTGTATGTCCCCCACTGTTGCCAGTAGTGAAGATTGAGGCTCCCTGATTACTGGGCCAATGGTGGGGCGTCACATAGGTGTTAATTCTTCAGATGTGTGTGTGCACTCAGGCTGTTAAATTTTGTTGCCTGTTGCACATTTGTCAGCTGTTGCATTGTGTCCCACAAAAACTCGAAGTATTTTATATAGAATAGCTCTAATCGAGTAACAGCTAAATCAGTTTAGTAAAAATGTGGCTAATAATGGATCAGCAGAATATGTCATACTAAGCTTGATTGGAGAAACTAAAACTTCCCATGCTCTCAGCTGTTTACCTGTTGGATTGACTGGTGGTTTTGTGTTTCACATTCGGTTTTAATTTGACATTTCTTAATTGTGTTAAGACTTAAGGTCATGTTACAAGTTTCGCAGTATACTGTGCTCTTTTGTCTGTAGTTTTTGATTTTTAACTAACAGTATTGTTGCTTGTATTTCTATTAGCAGCAGTTTTCCTAGTTGATGTTGTCCATTTATCTCTTTACATCTGCATCCCAAGCATTTATTGTGTTTTTATATATCTGAATCTTCCTAGAGTATAGAATTTGAATAATAGATGCATATATTCCACTCCTTAGAAGCCATGATTAAGCTTGATCAGAAACAGACTTTCCTCCCGGATTTTATATTTTCCTTTTGTCAAGCTCTGTCCAGAATATCTTATTTCACTATGAAATAATGACTTTTTGTAAGCATTGATCTGGTGGTTCCATTTTCTTTCCTTGGCTCAAACAAATGTTCTGTTTCTAGTTTTAATATGTAGAAAACAGTTACAGAACTTTTACTTTTAAAGTACTGCTTATTTGTTACACAGATCTCATGTAACCATTTTCACACACAACGGTTACCATCACTGGCAAAGCTGCAACCTAGAGACAACATTTATATAGTTTAGACGTTTACAAGGTCATAAAGCTCTTAGTGATTTAACAGTACACCAGAAAAGTATGCTAAATGATGCTTGGGCACAGTTATGGTTTGCCAGTGCAGAACAGCAGAAAATATGTGGTCAGTTTAGACCTTTATTCTCTAATGCCTAAATAACTTGCATCAAAATTCAGCAACATTAGTACTCAACAATCCCAGCTTCTTTTCCCACTTAAATTATAGGTTTGCATGGTGTCAAGAAAGATACAGAGCCAGATCGTAAAATACACAACAGATCCATGTTAATGCCTGCACTAAGTGTACATAATCTGTATCTGTGTTCAAGAATACCCCTACCACATTTTTTGTGATTTCTAGTCATGTAGAAAGATTACAATAAGTGTACATGTAGTTTGGACTTTGTGGTAACCTGTATGAATCCCCCTCTATAAGACTCCATGAAAATCACTATAAAAACTGAAATTAGGTGGAAAAAGGTTTAAGTTATGCTTGTGTTGTCTGTTTGCTCAGAACAGTGTACACTTAGTGTAGCGTTAATAAATCCTAGGGCTTATTTAATTCTGTATAGTCCCAAGATCCAGTCTTCCTGGGACAGTTCTTTTTGTCTTTGCTTTTAAACCTTGAGTCATTGTTTTCTTGCAAGTCCACTGCCTCGTATTTTCATTTATCAGTTTGGTTTGCATTGTTTCAGATATTTTTTTGCAGTCTAGTTTGTACTTACAAATTGCTGTTCCTTTATGAAAGCACTTTGTCACTAATAACTTTGTGTTTGCTGACTGCCAGCACAGCGTACATGTTCTGTGATGCTAGCTACTGCATGCTAAATGTTTCGGCGAGAGCTGCTGTTTCCTTGAATCCTGCCATCTTAACTTTTTATTTTTTTCTGGCCATTGCCCCGATGTGTAATGTTGAATGTTTTACTTTCCATGTAATGTGTGTGTGTGTTTGTGTGTGCGGATCTATACATAAATAGGTTCATAGATCAGTACTAGGGTAGCTACCTTTGTGGATCATTTTAAGTTTAGCCAATTTATTATGTTATGATCAAATTAACCTATCCCATTTGGTTAGCGATTGGCCTTACCCATCCCATGGTTGATATTTATATATTAACCCTAATGATAACTTGGATAATACCATAGATAATTTGGGGAGACCTGTGCATTTTATATATATATATATATATATATATATATATATATGTGTGTGTGTGTGAATATATATATATATGTGTGTGTGTGTGTGTGTGTGTGTGTGTGTGTGTGTGTGTGTGTGTGTGTGTGTGTATGTGTGTGTGTGTGAATATATATATATATATATATATGTGTGTATGTGTGTTTACAAATTTCTCTGTTGATGCTGTATTGCCATAGAGCAGTAATGCAACTGTTTCCGACATCCACACTTCGCCGCTGAAGGAGCTGACTGTGCCATGTGTTCCTATCATTTGTCAGCTGTTCATTTTTCTGAAGGTGTGGTGCATTGTTTAAATATACCTGTGTCTTCATGTCAGAGTTGCTTCATCTCATGTATCTTTAGTGGAGGAATGACTGTGAAGGTATACTGTTATATTTCTATCAAGGAAAAAAGGATCTAGGACTATACAGAAAATGTAGGCAAACTATGATAAACAGGATAAGGTGGCTATGAAGAATTTGAACTTACTGTGTACGTGATGGAAGTTGTCATTGGCTAGGTACATTAAAAGTGGCAACAGGTTACATTTATGTAGCACATTCAGATTTTCTAAAGAATTTTACAACCAATGTTGTAATGATAATAGATTGTATAAAAGTGTGATGGCTGATATTTTACTCACTGGCACCTAAAATGCAAACTATATAGAAAACTGCATACTTAGTTAATGAGAAGGAGCATAGATGCCAAGATTCTTGACAAGTCTTCTCTTTCATGTCATTTTGCGAGCCGTTCTCTTAAGCTCTTTTACTGCTACCTGCACATGGATCAATATCACACCAGAAAGAGGAACACTTAGGGTCACAGCTGAAAATATGAACAATAAAAGAATGTAATTTACTGTCACAGCCAAAAATGGAGTTTGCCCAGTAGCAAGCAAGCGATTAGTGTATTGGGGATGCATTGTTTACATGAGGCAGTTGACAGCACACTACTGCAGCCCAGAATTCTGTGACCCTGAAATGAATTTGTTTTAAGATGTCCTCTTTTACTTAAAGTATAGATTTGGGGGGTTCCATTAGGTGGTTAAATGTTGTGAGCGTGATGCCTGCTAACTTGGGGATGTGATTGTGGGTGATTGCATCTTGCAGAGCAGTCACTGTTACCAAACTTGATTCTGGTCACTCCTTAGCAATAAAATGCTCACTGCTGAATGCTTAGTACTTGTTAAAACATACCAGGCAGATGACGTCTCGGGCGCGAGACAGCTCATCAAAGAGGGACAGCTTTGAAGATGTAGAGGGAAAATGAAGTAAGAAAACAATGTTGAGAGTAGCCAGAAATGACCGTTGTTACAAAATGCAAAGGTGTGCATGATCAGTGAGTTACTCAAAGCCTTTCAGATGGTCATATCTCTCAACTGTCCACATTTCTGCCTCATATTTTTTTCTATTTCTCATAAAATTGTGGTTTTCTGGCAAATCGCTGTGTCAGTGTAAAACCTGTTATTCTTTCAACTTTATAAGAACAATATTTAAAAAGTTGCCCCCCCCCCACCACCACTCCCACATATTGTTTATGGCTTTGTCCAGATTTCTTGCTCTAAGAGGTTAAGAAGTGCACAGATGGTTTTCACCATGACGCAAAAGTGCATAGGAAATTAAGGGTTTGAAAGGTGAGATTGGAGGCACACTAAATGAAAATTAAGAAAGCAGGTCCTGAAAACTAAATAAATTTAGTGTCTCAAAATATAAGAATTTCTACTGAATGAATATAGAGAAAGGAACTGAAGACTCACTGAAAAGGAAAACAAATTTTTTTCCAATGGATTTGTCCTATTCTATGACTCAAGAGCTTTTTCCTTCCCCCACCTGTGTTTGGCAGATGTTAGGCAATCTTTTCGGCTAATAGTGTAGGCCCTGGGTATACTCATCCCATTGTCAAAACTGTACAGAACAGCTCTGTCATCTTTAATACTTTGGCCTCTGTATATAATTTTTGGTAATAAAATGGAGCTAACCATCATGCAATGCCTTTAGAAGCAGCATGGCTTTCACATGAGGAGAAAGATATTCTGCAAATATTAACCAAATCTACTGGAAGTTTTTCTTGCAGCTCTAACCTTGCTGCTTCCCTTATAGCCAAATGATCTGTATTATACTCGTGTTTAGTGTGGTGAAACAAATGTCATAGGCTGTTTGTTTATCACAAGTCTGGATTACCTAATTCCATTATTAACCCCAGAGCAAACTGATTCAGGTGTCGTGCGGGATTCAAAAACTTTCTAATGAGACTTTAATGTTTGGCTTTATAACAGCCACTACACTCCACCATTCAAAAGGATGATGACCACTTCTAAATGATTTCTTAATCTAACAGGACATATAATTTCTTGGGAAAAAAAAGTATGGATTTTTTTTGTTAATAATGTAACCCTGACACATTTGTGAGACAAACACTGTCGCTAATATTTTATATTCACTTGCCACTGCTTTTTGTGCCTGTTAGAATTGCAGAACTTTACTGCCTTGAGCCAGACAGATTCATATGAAGTTAATAACTTCTGTACTTTGTGAATTTCTTTAAATATTTAACTGACTACCTATCAGAGCCTCCACATCTTTGGGTATGGCTTTCATGTTTATCTGTGTGCTCTCTTTGTTGCCCTCATTGGGGACCTTTCTACAAAATTGTAGGCAGAAAATTAAAATTTGCCCACTTCACCATTAAAAAAATGTACGTATCTATCTAAATGTTGTCCGTACTCAGTGTAGGTTTGGGTAGTTTCCAGCCTTTACCTACACAACTATAAAATGTTTTTCCTTTGCACATTACAGTAAATTTACATGATGTCAGAAGGTGATAAACCTGTCAAGTCTACTATTTTTAAATGTGTTTAACAGTGTACCATTTCTGCATCCCTACCTTCCTTCTTACCAATCCTCTGTCTATCCCATGTCCTATTGAATGTCTCTATATTAAGCAAATTCCAGCTTTAAGACGTACAATTTGAGTTGTGCAGAAAGAGATACAAGTGATTGAGTACAAAACTGATTTTGCTGTACTTTTGCATTTACAGTTGAATAAACTGCTTCTTCAGTATTGCTGCAGCCAGAATGGTGGCACTAGATTCCTGACCCAATTTAGCCTACAGCCAATCAGCAAAGGTCACGTCAGATGGCTTGATAGTACAATGAAATGTTGTGTAACAGATGAACTTGTCCTTGAAGCCTTTGTCATTATGTAGCCTTTCTCTTCAGATGAGCTATCCAGTAAAAAACAAAAAAAATCTCTCCGTATAGGGAGTTTAATAGTTATTTCCATCTACTAATGTAGGGCAGTTCAAAAACTAAACATTTACATGTCCGTCTGTTGCTATGTCTGTTGAAAAATATGTGGTTAAATCCTGTAACCAATGTAGAAAAGGCATTCTGCAGGTTTTGTTTTAGAACTGATTAAGGGAGGTCTACCACCGCCCTATTTTTTGTACTTTTCTAAAACCTTCATTATGGTTTATTATAAATGGGTCATAAATAGTAACCATTTGAAATGTTAAGACCTGCTACAGTGTCTCCCGAAATGTGGAGAATGAATAGCCAAAATATCAGATTTGTATATACCACGTCTGAGATGCCATTTCTTGGAATATTCTCTTTTTGATATATATATATATATATATATATATATATATATATATATATATATATATAAGATCAGGGCTATTGCATTCCCTTTTAAGAACCCCCACCAAAAAGCAGAACTCTCCCAGACATGCCACCCAGTCAGAGAGATTTAGCCCGTCTAGAGGTTACCAACTTCCTTTGAAAAAGAGCCATCCAAAGGGTCCCCATAGGACAGAGAAGATCCGGAACTTACTCCCACTTATTTTTGGTACCCAAGAAAACGGGGGACCTGCGTCCCATTCTGGACCTCAGCTTATTATATCTAACTGTCAAGAAGTCGAAGTTTCAGATGGTCACTGTGCAATTAATTGCGCCTCTTCTGCACAAGAACAACTGGATGTGCTCTGTGGATCTCCAGGATGCATACTACCATATCAAAATAGACAGGCGGTCGAGGAGATTACTCCACTTTCGCTTTGGGGCTGATAAATTCCAGTTCAGAGCTCTGCCCTTTGGACTCTCCACAGCCCCCCGGGTGTTCACCAAAAGCATGGCAGTAGTGGCAGCTCATCTCAGGCTGCAGACATTCCAGGTGTTTTCCTACCTTGACAATTGGCTCCTTACAGCCCCCACAAAACATCAACTGGTGGAGAACACTTGCTTCCTTATTCATCTCTTTGATCGGCTGGAGATAACAGTAAATCTAGCCAAATATTTCCCTGACCCCTTCTCAACAACTGGAATTCTGCAGGCACATAGCTGGACACTACCTCAGAGATTGCAGCCCTTCCTCGCTGATGGGCAATTCTTATTCGATCTCACGTGTTGGGTGCTTCTGGAGCAAACTCATCCTCCAGTATCTCTCATTCTCAGGGCTTTGGGGTCCATGGCAGCTGCCATTTATCTGTTGCCGCTGCCAGATACTACATGAGAGTACTACACTGGACCCTGGCAGTCCAGTGGTTTGCCCTTTCTCATCCTTTGTCAGTTCCCATTCATCTTACTCCAGTTTGTCGGAGACCCCTTTCTTGGTGGATGGATTCCCTGGATCTCCTAGCAGGCAGACCATTCTCTCCACCTGTTCTGATGGCCATGGTGACCAAAGATGCTTCCTTCCTAGGGTGGGTGGGGGGCATTTTCAGGGAAAGACTGTCCAAGGCATGTGGTCCCATGCAGAGACCAAGTTGCATATAAACGTGCTGGAGATGAGAGAAGTCCTTCTGTCAGTGCAAGCCTTTCAGGATTGCCTCCCTCTGGGGATGATAGCAGTTCACACAGCCAACATGGCTGTTGTATGGTACATAAACAAGCAAGAGGGCACATATTCTTATTTGGTTTGTTGCGTGGCCATGAGGGTTTGGGAATGGGCGATGTCCTCTGGTCACATTCTCCTTGCAACGAACATTCCTGGAGTGGACAAGCTGAGCAGGGCTATACTGACCCCTCACGAGTGGTTCTTGAATCCTTCAGTTGCGGAGCAGATCTTCCGTTGGTGGGGTCAACTAAGCTGCGATCGGATTGCATCCCTTCTCAATCACAAATGCAACAGCTACTTTGCCTTGACCCCCCCCCCCCCGGAGGGGGGAGTCCCCCAGGGACAGACTGACTCATGATTGGCCTCCTGTACTTGTTTACACTTTTCCTCCGTTACCTTTAATTACCAGAGTTCATCAGAAAGCCAAATGCCTCAGGATGCAGTTGATCCACATTGTCCCCTTCCAGCCTCGGCAGGTGTGGTTCCCTCTCTTACCAACTCATCTGTGGCACCATCCTTGGGTGCTCGATCCGGTGCCGGATCATTATCTTTGCTTCACAGAAGTCTTCTACTAAGAGAATTTACAGAAGTAAGTGGAAGAGATTCTCCATCTAGGCTACAGGTCAGAACCTCAATCCATTTTCGGCTCCTATTCCTGACATTCTCCTTTTCTTGGCCTCTCTTTTTAAGGAGGGCACTAGTTTCTCTACGATCAAAGTCCATTTGGCAACAGTTCCTAATTTTCATCTCAGCAGCAATCCTACCTTTTCTTCTCAGCTCTGCAAAGCCTTCTTGAAAGGTCTGTTTTTGTTGTGCCCCCCCCAGTCAAGGACCCTTCTTCACCATGGTGCTGCAGTCTTTAACTGAACCCCCTTTTGAGTCTGCTACGTCCTGCAATCTTAAATTTCTTTCTTGGAAAACTGCCTTTCTAGTGGCTATAACCTCAGCTAAGAGAGTATCAGAACTGCATGCTCTAGCAATTAAGCCCCTTTCTTAATGTTCCATAAAGATAGACTGGCTTTGAAACCCAACCCCTCATTTATGCCCAAAGTGGCGACTGAAGCAAATCTCAATCAATCAATCTAACTTCCAATGTTCTTCCGTAATTATGCTAATAAAGGGGATTACATTTTAAATACTTTAGATGTTCAGCATCAGCTTTGTTTCTATTTGCACAAATCTACAACCTTTCAGCTCTCAGACCAGTTGTTTGTGGCCTTTTCAGTTAACAGGAAGGGCCAAGCGGTGTCAGAAATTACTGTCTCCCATTGGATTTCTCAGTGCATTTCTTTCATTTATTCCCTCATGTGGTTCTCCTTTGTCTGGACCAGTTTGGGCTCATTCCACCAGGTTGGTAGCCACTTCAGCTGCCTTTGTAGACCATCAGTCTTTGGATGACATTTGTGCAGTGGCAATTTGGTCCTCTCCCATTACAAATTTGACTTAGTTTCTAGAGGAAGGGTTTCCTTTGGCTCTACTGTTCTTTGGCATGTCTTTCTTGAGGCCACCCAGGAATTTTGGGTAGCTGGGGACTCTGACCCAGTCTTCATGAATGGTGACTAGGATAACATCAGATTAATCGTTATGTACTCACCATAACTTGGTATCTGTGTTATCCATAGTCACCATTCATCACATTCCCACCCTCCTGCCCCCTTCCTGAGGGATTGACAGGAATTTGGTGGACCTTTGTTGGTGGCAAGTTTTTTTTATGTCTGTGTTCTTTCTCCAGGACAAACTCTATCTGTGGGATTAGAGGGCAGCAGAGCATCATGGGAGGGGAGAAGCTTGAGCTAAGCTGTTGTCTAAAGTATGCCGACTCGGATCCAGTGTCTCATCCTAGACCCAGACGTGATGAATGATGACTATGGATAACACAGTTACCAAGTTATGGTGAGTACATAACTATTATTCTTTTATGGGAGTATTATAGTCCTCACCCATTTCTAGCGTAAAGAGACCTTGAGAACTGAAGCCACGTACCACATACCTCTCAACCTCTTAGAGCAAGAAATCTGAATAAAGCCATAAATAATGGGGGACAAAGATACAAAAATAGGTAAAAATTTTAAATATTGCTTTTACAAACTTAGAAAGTTGATAGAGTAACAGGTTTTTCTTTAGCATGAATTTTTTGAAGGGTATGAAGTCTGAAACTCAACTGTCATTATTTTCTGCCTTCAGTCTTTAACAACTTGACAATTATTTGCCCGAAAACCACGATTTAATGAAAAATGGACACAAATATGAGGCAAAAATCTATACATTCTGTGAAAATCTGTACAATTGAGAGGTATGATTCATACAGCTACACAGTAAAGCCTGCAAAAGGCACACAGTGGCAGATGCATCATACTTATGGTGCAGGGCATAAGTGAATTTACCTTCAAAGGAAAACGAGCATTCCTTCAGTTTACCACTGCTAAAGTACCACTCCAGCTTGCTGACTATAATGGCTTACCGTTTTTCATCTTTGTATGCAGTTCTGTCAGGATTCTTAACATGTCTGATAATCTCATACTAATAATCACAAAAACAAAACTGTTTATTGATATAGATGTATCAGCCTGGAGCCATTCATTCAGGGTCAGATTAAATGATCACTTTTAAACTAAATGATCATTTTTAGAGGCTTAACCACATGTTCACACTGGGGAGCTACGTTAATGTTGCCTTCTGTTTCCCATGTGTGCATTCTTCTGTTGCATTTTACATATCATTACACACCTACTTGAATTCTAATGAATCATAGAACCTCACCTACAACAGGGATATTGGGATCCAGCTGTACAGCCAGGTCTGATAGTGACATGGGCAGCCTGGCTAGGCTTAACCAAAACAGTCTTCTTGAAGTTACCATGTGGCCTCATAGCCACATGGCATAGTGAGTGGATCAGCTGCATTGCCAGTTAAGTAGCAGGCAGGGGTGGAGCAGATCTGAATGGAATGGACACTGCCAGTGGAAGCTGGCTGCTAGGATGTGAATGTCACCTCTTTGCTTGGGAAGGAGTCATAGCTTATGCAGGAAGCTGGACTACCAGAATTGGCCCTACTTCTATGCACAGAGTTGCTTCTGAAATTAGACTTTGTGATCAAAAGTGAGCTCTCCTACTCTGCAGTTTCCCCTTAAGAGAGCCTCAGGTGGTTGTGGTGTTATTTCTAAGCTACTGTCTCCCTGCCATGCTGTTGGAGTTTGTACCAGCACATGCAAGTGTCCACTTATTATGCGTATTAGTTGGAAGGGAGAAGCTCCTCTTTATGCACACACAGACAAAAACATTCAGAATATTCATCCTTTCTAGAGAGTTATGGGGTGGTGCTTGGCTGGGTACCACCTTCTGGCACAATATTTTTCTTGGGAGACTTCCAACACTCAGATGGAGAATGATGGCAAAACACCTGGAGTTGGTGCGTTTGGGAAGAATGGCTTACCTGACCTGAATCTATGGGGTGAGTTGTTATTGGACTTGTTTGGTAATCCTGGATTGTCTAAATTTAAATGCAGTTAAAAGAAAAGGATACTCATAAGTTATTCTGCTTGGTGGCACAGCACCTTGGGCCAAAGGGTGATGATAGAATTTGTAGTTGTGCCATCAGACCTGAAGCTGTATGTTCTGGACTTTAAGGTAAAAAGAGATGCTCAGCTGTCAAGTGATCACCATTTGGTGGTAAGTTGACTAGTATTACTAGGGAGATAGCTGGACAGTCCAAGAAAGCTCAAATATTTAATTTTGATGTCCTGAGAATGTCAAAAAGATGCTTGTATATAGGATGAGTGCAATCCTGTACATTTCAAAGTTAATTTTATTTATTTTTATTTAACATTTGTTAACCAGGAAAGTCCGACTTGGAACAAAGCCAATTTTCTGTGGAGGCCCAGGGAGAAACGCTCCAGACGTATGTCTTTGTAACGTTGGAGGAAACCCACACTAAAGCAGGGAGAACATGCAGACTCCACACAGAAGGAACCCCAGCCAAGAATCGAAACGGAGAACCTCTTGCTGTGAGGTGACAACGCTACTGCTGCACCACTGTGTCATCCCTTCATTTGTAGAAGTAGGGATGTGGCATCCAAATGACCCCTGTTCAAGATTTAAGTAGGCGAGTTGGCAGCAGGATGCTGCGACCCCTAGCCAGTCAGTACTAGCCATGGCATTAATCCTTGCCCCACTGGTGGATACCAACAGTGAGGGGAAGTCATCAAGTTAGAGGCTTTCCATGCAATATTGATGGGTAGTCTCCAAACCTGACTAGTACTAAGAGGCCAGAATAACAATAAATATAGCAATCTATGAAGCAAAGCCTGGTTGTAAGAGGAGTTTAACAAGGCCATGGCATATAATCCTTTATGGCTTTAGGGAGGTCTTGGCCAACCATTCAGTGAGTCAAAAAGAGTAAATCACTGCCCAGGCTTGTCTTTGCAAGAGTATGGAAACACTAACTTTGAGTTTGGGAAATTGTCAGGTGGAAGGAACAAGGTGTGGAGCTCCTGAATGTGACGCAACCATTTCCCTCATTTGAGTAGGCAGTGTTGGACACATCTTCAGGGACTGATCTATTTATGTAGATGAGCTCACTACAGATTAATAGTTATGTTGTGTCAAGGCAGAAGTGAATGATATCCAATTGTAAGTGCTGAAGTCGCTGGATATTGTTGGGGCAGTGTTGTTAATGCACCTTTGTTATCTTGTGTGGATAGTTGGGACAGTACCTCTAAAGTGGAAAACTGAGGTAGTGGTCCTTATTTTCATTTTGGGAGGGTGGCTTCCATTTGTAGACAAATCACACTACTCATCCTCCCTGGAGAAGTTTGCAGCAGGATGTAGGAAGAGAGACATTATGAAGTAGTCTGTCAGCTGATTAAGAAAGCTATGCAGACTCCATCCAAACAGTGGAACAGTGAATCTGCTATTTGTATTTGCACTGACATTTTAGGGGGGATAGGAGTTTGTCTGGATATTCTACATGTGTTTGTGGTCTTAGAGATTAAATATTTGTATGCATTTGGAATGTCTTTCAGGAGGTTCTACAGTGGTATGGGGTCCTAGGGTGGCTGCTGTGTGCTTTCAGTTTCTGTATTCTAGAGTGAGAGTTGTCCACATTCCTGGTGTTATTTCTTAAGACTGTGCCAAAGGTGTCTCTCTCCCTTCCGTAGTATTTTTCCTGGCTTGGTGTTGAGATGGCTAGATTTGGAGTGTGTCCAGTTTTAAGAATGCTAGGCTTGCATCTTTGTTTGTAAATGGCATTGTACTCTTAGCCTGTAATGAGTGTGGCCTGAAGCATGCACTAGAATGTTTCACTGTTGTGAGTGTGAAGAGGCCGGGATGAAAATCAGCATCTCCAAATAAGAGGTTATGGTTTTCTCCCTGGGTTGCTGTCTACATTTGAAACATCTACCCCTACTGGAAGAGTTTAAATGTCTCTGGTCCTTATTTATGGCTGACAGTAGAAGGGTTCAGGAGATGGATCAGCAGACAGGTTCAGTCATAGTAATGTTACTGATATAGTACTGGAACATGTTGGTGAAGCAAGAGGTGAGGTGCAGGATGTTGTCAGTGTACCTGTCATTCTGTGTCCCTATCTTTTGTCACAAGCTTTAGGTACTGGCAGAAAAGTCTCTGCAGTGTAGCTGGCCTTACTGCCTATGGCTAAGTGGATTTATGTTGACTTGCCAAAGGTAGTTTCCGCAAAGGTATGTAACTCAAACTTTTTGCCAAAACTACTTTCAGTGAATGTAGGATAAAAAGACACCCCTCGCATACCCTGGACTTCTATATAACAACACTAAGGTTGCATAACAGTGGAGAAAGAGGCAAACTCCACTGTCAGCAAAAGTAGTTTCAGCAAACAGCATTCAAACATTTTGCGTTCACCAAAACTAACATTGCCAATTTGAAATGCTCCCAACCAAATGAGGAATTCTTCACTGTGAGAGGATATCCAACTAGAGACACTGCTCTTCTAGGTTGAGAAGCCAGTTGTGGTTTGAACATTAGGTGAGTATTATGCTAGAGTTTGAGTGGATTGCAGTGAAGGCAGAAAGGTAATTGGGTGGGGGGAATCTTGACCGATGTCTACCCATACCTTACAGTCTTTTGGTGACTCACACCACAAGGTTAAACTTTGTGGCTCACACAGCCCTGATCTTCCCAGTTTTGTGATAAGGTATTACTTTAATTGACACTTCACACAGTCTCTTTTTAGAAGATGTGATGCTGCTTTCATATCAGCACAGCAACAAGGTTAGTTCTGCTGGTATTAGTAATATGGCTTCAAACACAAGTCTTGAACATCAGTAACTTGGTGGATGCAGACTAGTTTGTGAGTATATGACTTCATCCCAGATTTTCCTCTTTTGTAAATATAATGAATGATATTAATGGCATGTGCTAAGGGTGAGGAAGGTCACCAAGAAGTTTCAGTGAGAATGTTTAGCCATCTGTACGAAGAGTGGTCCTTGAAAGTACCTTAACTGTGCAACTCCACGTGTTAAGTGCTTTCAAAAAGAGTGCATTCTCAGCATAGCTTCATGATGGCCAATATGCTTCGGAAAGTGATATGCCTGATGATAGAGAAGTCCAGAGTAAAAATCAGTCACAACTTAAATGTTTTTTCTCTGAAAATCCTTTATTCTTGCTATAATGTGTTCAAGGCCTCAGCCCATAGCTGGTTCTGTTTTTGACTCTATCTGTTTTTTTGTTTTTGCATATTTGCAATTAGATGACCTAAATGTAGCTAAACCTAGGTAGCCTTAATGAATGTGTCTTTACCTGTGGTTTCCTTATAAGCAGACAGTGCATCATCTCTCTCTCTCTTTCGGCTTTTCCCAGTTAGGGGTCGCCACAGCAGATCACCTTGTCCGCTCATGATTGGCAGTGAAGTTTTATGGTGTTGAGTTGCCAGCCCTGCACCCAACCTTCCACGGAAGGCACACACACGCACTCACGCCTAGGGCCAATTTTAGTGTGTCCAGTCCACTTGCAGCATGTCTTTGGGGGTGTGGGAGGAAACCGGAGCACCCGGAGGAAACCCACATGACCACAGGAAGGACATGCAGACTCCGCATAGAAGACACCCCAGCCGAAGATTGAACCGGAGAGCCTCTTGCTGTCAGGCGACAATGCTAACCTCTGCACCACCGCAGCCGTCCTAGATAGTGCCTCATAAAAAGTACTATTTCAGCAGATGAACCAAACTTTAGTGTGAATGATATGAAGTAGTAGGTATGTGACTTTCTTACCAGGAATAACTGAGGTATGCATTAATAACTTCCTTTCTTTTGTGTGTCTCTAGGTGCTGATCTACAGTGGCCAGTTGGATGTCATTGTTGCTGCTCCACTGACGGAACGGTTTCTGCCCACTGTTCCTTGGTCTAAAGTAGAGAAATACAAGAAGGCTGATCGATTTTATTGGAAAGTTCATCCCAGTGACACAGAAGTGGCTGGCTATGTACGCCAAGTTGATGATTTCTATCAGGTATGAAACAAAATATTGGGAGATTGGGTTTTGTGTGTAATAAAATCAAAGCCCACACAAAAATGCTGAAAAACTGAAGTCCAGATGTTGACAGGAAGCTAGATAGAATCACAGTTTTTAATAAATATCAGAAGAATGGCTTTCCTGTGTAGTGACTTTGATTTTTAGGTCTGCACACATGCACAGTTTATCTGTTGATGAAGACTGTGGGAAAGTCTGTCCATATGCTTTGATACAACAGAGAACATGCGCATATGGCATCCATATTTTTCCTCTTGATTATGATGATAAAATGTTCAGGATAATATACTACTAAGCATTTCACTGTAATAAAGGGTGGAATGCTTGTATGCTTACTGGCATTATAAACCTTGACGTTAACTTTGTAATTAAACACAGCTACATTTATTGCTGCCACAGAGGAATAGTTGCATCTGATTATCATCTAGCTGATGAATTTTATCTGGTTTTCATCACTGTAGAAAAGTCTCCACCCCCACATTTTCCCTTTGGTATTGTGCCAAATTTAATGTCAACATTCTGTACTAAAAATGGTGAAACTTGAGAAGGACCTGAGCCAGACTAGCAGCCCTAGAGACAGTATTCTCTCTGCACTGAGCTGTGTTTGCTTTTAACTGTGTGTTAGTGAGTCTTAACACAGAAGTCTCTTTAGCATGCTGTTACTGCACTTGGTGCAGTACAAATATTCACAATCTGCACAGCATTCATATATAGGGATCCAGTCTGAGGGTGAATGTTCTGCAAGCTGTGTCATTAGCTGGGATGCATGAGAAGGCTCTGAATCTCAAAAGTGGAAGCACTAAACTTTTCTTTGTAGTCAGTGAGCGGCTAAGCCAATCACAAGATAAACTTCAACAATGCACAGCAATGATGGATCTAGTCAAGCTGAAGGAAATGGTAGTAGCTGTACGTTTAATTACTTACTGTATTACAGTTTACAAGATTATATCGTTGTGCAGTAAACAGCAGACTTGGAGTCATACTACAGTATGATAACAAGTGTAAAGCTCAGTTTAGTATGTGGTAATATAGCTTTCAGGGTGCTAATGCTAAGTGGATCTCTTCTCCTTCACTTAGCAGTTATATTAAAGATCTCTAATACAGCCAGCTCATCAAGCTGAATTGAGATTTTTAACCTGAAAAACTTGTTGCTCTGACTTCTGCAAGAAGACTACATGAGTTGCAAGCCCTTAAGGTGAGTCAACCTTCTCATTTTTCACAAAGATGGGGTGTCTCTTAGAACAAATCCTTCTTTTATGCCTTAAGCAGCTGTAGAGTTTACATTGAATCATGCTGTTAACCTCTCTGTATTCTGTACAGAACCTAAAAAACAAGGGAGAATGAATTCTGCACACTCTGGATGTCCACGGGAAGCACAGATGCTATTTGGACAAATACTTCAGGAACTGAGATCAGCTATTGATTTCAAAAGAAGGTAACCAGAAAGGAAAATTAGTTCTAAAGCAGGCAATTTTAAGATAGTTGACTCATGCTATCTCTTTCTGCTGTTCTCAACATAACAGTTCTTTGACGTTTTGGAAAGGGGTGGATTCTTGGTCCTCTGAACCTACTTTTGCAAAATTACAAAACATTACAAACTGGATTTCTTTTCCAGATCCAGAAGTCATTTTGCTACAACTGTTTTCCAGGGACTCCTGGATTTTCAAACTTTTTACCTCCCCTGTAATTCTAAGCTTTGGTAATCTACCCATATAGTTTAGGCTTCTGCAGCAGTGATCTAATGATGAACATTGTACAGTTGTGTAAGTAAACTTACCATAACAGTAGATGTTTGAATGTATCACTGTTGCAGTATCTCCACCCTACCTCTCTTCCTCTTTTATCTCTCTTGTATTAGGTGTTTTACAAGGGTCTGGATATGTGCACGTGTGTGTATATATGTATGTGTGTGTGTGTGTGTGTGTGTGTGTGTGTGTGTGTGTATGTACATATAATATGTATATTTTACATACATACATACATGCATGCATATAGGTCTAGTTTGGAACATGTCTGCACAACATCGACCATCTAAGCATCAACCCAACAACATAGAAATGCAGAACACTGCTGGCACAGGGAAGTGAATAGCATGTATGATATGTGAGATCACGGAACAGTGGGGAATTGACCCTTTCCCCACTGCAGTCTCAGAGTTGGTGTATATAAATATCAGGGAGTGTAGTGGACTGAGGGGGATGCAGGGGGGCCTTTTCCCTGCAAAAAAGATATTTTTGTTTATTTTTTGTTTTTTGTTTTCCTACTTCTAAACTAGTGGTAACTTTGATAATTGATACTTTGCTCAACATCTGTTTAATTGACACAATTTAGTCAACTAAACAGGTGGTTGACAGGCATGCAAGAGTGACAATTATGGGTTATGGAATATACCTATGTGATCTTGGAGTTGGACTATATAATTAGCAGGAGGGGGAGCTAGGGGGTGCAGAGGGGCTTGTCCCCCTGTAAAAAAAAAAAGGTGCTTTCTTTGTGTTTTTTTTTAAGTTTTGCATGTGCCGAGCTTTTTTCTCGGGGCATGCATGGTAACGTGTCGTGCATAATGTTGATCAGTTTGTTTCGACATTATGCATGTCAACATAAATGGAATTCGATCAATTTAAGTAATTCTAATATATATATATATATATATATATATATATATATATATGTGTGTGTGTGTGTGTGTGATATGTATATGTGTATATGGATTCACTTTATAACCTTGAAGTACTGAAATATCGAATTTCAGTATCTCGAGACTTGTTTGTCTTTTTGTCTTTTCCCGGTTAGGGGTCGCCACAGTAGAACTCCGGTCCGCTAATGATTGGCAGTCAATTTGTTTTATGGTGTCGAGTTGCCAGCCCGACGCCCAACCTTCAGCGAAGGCAGGCCCATTCACGCATGTCTTTCGGAGGCCACTCGACCACGTGGAGGACATGCATACTCCACACAGAAGGCACTCCAGCCGAGAATCGAACAGGAGAACCTCTTTCTGTGAGGCAGCAATGCTACCGCTGTACCTCTGCGGCTTATAAAGCCGAAAACTCACAAACCCGAAAACCAAAACCACGAATGTCAACAAAACACTACACCACACTTACAAATGCACCTACCTCCCGACACTACAACAAAGTAAAACAACACACATGAACACAACAAAACAAACATACACTCCAATATGCAGGGGGGCAAGCCCCCCTTGCACCCCCCCTTGTGGGGGGCTTTGCCCACCCCACCCCTGCTACTTATATATTCCAACTCCGTGGCTGCACTAAACACAGAAAGACAGAAAACCCACCACCACACATTCTACACCCTCATTGCACAAACACACATCACGTACATACAGACACCACCACTCTCAACACTGACACACTCACACTCTTACCTACCTACTCTAACCCACACCAAACCCTCCCCATAACCGTTAAAAAATATAACACTTACCTAACGCACCATCAGTACTGCGGTTTCAACATTTTCGGGTTCGATATTCTGCAGTTTTGCACAACTGCAGATTCGACAATTTGGTCTTGAAATACTGAAATTCAACATTTTCAGTATTTCGAAATCTCAAAGGGAACGTGTGTGTGTGTGTGTGTGTGTGTGTGTGTGTGTGTGTATATATATATATATATATATATATATATATATATATATATATATATATACACACACACACACACACACATATATACAGAGAGAGAGGGAGAGGGAGGTGATAACTAAGCTAATCACCCCATAGGGCCTTTTTAACTCTAGCCCAGCTTCTGAGATATATCTGACAAGTTTTAATACCCTAAGGTTGTTTTAAGGAATATATGTAGGCTTTGACATCAGTGGTCAAGCATTTGTGGGCTGCATCTGTCTGAGATATTGATGTCAAACTGGGGATAAATTTCTGAGCCCCATTCAGTGGTCCAAATTACCCTTGAATTGGGTTAGGGAAAAACTCTGCTTCCTATGGATGGCAAGCCTGTTCCAGGGAGGGAGTAGTCCTTGAGCACATACGTGTCCCTCCAACATGTCCCATTTATGTTGCAGATGAGGTTTAGGTCTCTAGATTGGGTTATTCTGATGCTATTTGTTTTGCAGATTTGCAACAGGTTCATCAATCAAGATCAGAAGATGCTTAGTGAACCAGGCATAGATTGCCTCTCAGCAGTCTGTAGGTGACCAGAGTACAGGGGTAGGGCTTTGAAGTGATCCGAGTAGGACATGTTTACTCCCTGTATTCTTTTTATGAGGAACCTCCATAGATACTCCACTTGTTGCATGTGCATATATTTCCCTAGTATTTACATGCTTCTCAGCAATTTAGCCTCCTTTCTTGATGCAAAAAAGCTCTGAAGCTTAGCACCCAAACCACTGATTTTACACAGCTCTTCACAAGCCTCTCAGTGATTAGGGTGCGTAGAAGGTGCCCTAATGCTTTTAATACTAGCTGGTGGTCTCATTCTTGACAGAATATAACCCATACAGTTGGGGTTGGCTATATGAACAGCTACTGTTATGGAAAGTTTACTTACACAATTATACTTTCCTAGCAGTGTGCTGTGACTGTTATGGTGTTGTGGAGGTATGATGCTTACTGATGGTGGACTTATGCAATAAGTTTGTCTCTGTTTCTTAATACAGCCTGCAAGAGATGTAAATCCTTAGTTGGTAGGAGCAGTGAAGATTTGGTAAGCATAAGGTATTTGTTGTACTGCCTTGGATCACCTAATGTAATCAGATCGGTTACTGATAGAGTGGATGCAGACTCCTGAGCCATGTTGCCAGGAGATGGAGTATTGGGACTTGTGTAGCACTCAGGGGAGGGGGTTGTAGATGAACTGCTGTAGTTAGACCCTAAGGGTTTTTAAATAAAGTAATTAAGATGATACTCTGAAGTCATTTTAGAGGGTTGTTAATTTATCAGAACTTGGTGAAAAGACAGGATTTGGCGATTGGTTTTCCTAGGTATTAACCAGGGCTGGTCTCGCCACAGCTTCACATAGCTAGGAATTGGTCTCCTTGCTCCTTCTTTCATCAGAAATAGAACAGTAGCACTAATCCCAAGATGACTCCCAAGAAGTGGGTCACAGGTTTGATGATCAAAAGTCTTGTCCAAAATGATGTCAACAAAGTTTTGTTTTACAAAATAGCTCTAAAATTGGTGAGTTACGTGATTCTTTGATAAAAGCATAGTTTGTGGTGTAAGAAATAATGAGGGAAAAGTTCAGGCCTTTAAGAGAAGCAGATCTGTCATTATAAAAAAATGTGGATATTTGCAGAATGAGGGAAATTACAGTTGCACATTTTAAAGGTATAACTGAAGAAATGATGGTATGTAAGATAAAATGAGTCAAATTCATTCTTTCATGTACACCTTTGTCGCATTTTTTATATGGGGTCAGGATGTCTCCAACAGTGACAATCATCTAGAGTGAACGACTCAAATAATAAGGTAAAAGTAAAGCTTATCATGAGACTGTATTTGACAGTAATGGTCAGAAGTGTGAGGGAGATATGATGTGTATGGGGAGTTTTGAAGCAGTTAAAAATCAAGCCAAATTTATTACATATGGTTATGTGTCAATCTTTTGGAGTTTCAAATACCACCCTAGATTGGATACTCATTACTAGTGATCACTACATGTATAAGGCTGGGACCCTGCCTGATGACATAAGTGATCACTTTCTTACCTATGTAATCAGGCACAAAGCCGATGTCCCTAACCAACCCACTTACAAAACAGTAAGGAACAGCAAGAAATTCAACCTTGCTAGTTTTAAAAATGAGCTAAAAGCATGCAACTGGTCAGTTCTAAAGCATCTTCCACTGGAAGAGGCCGTAACCTATTTTAATACCAAATTCCTAGCCATCCTTGACATACATGCACCAGCTCGATTGATTAGAATGAAAATAAGAGGTGTCCCATAGCTCTCTAAAGAAACTAGACAAATAATGTCACTTAGAAACAAAGCCTGGATAACATGGCATACCACAAAAGCCCCCGCTGACCAACTTAGATATAGACAACTAAGGAACGATGCAAAAAAGCCATAATAACAGATTAAAAAAACTACTACTGTCATCTACAACAGAAGCACCAAAACCATCCTCAAAAATTTTGGGCAGGAGTAAACAAACTCCTACATCCAGGTCAGCCCTCCACTCCTTCCCCCTTAGTTATGAACCAGAAACCTCCAGAATTAGTAGCCAATGCCTTTAATAGCTTCTTTACAGAAACCATTCAACAGCTAGCTAGTCAACTACTGCCTGGATGCCCAAACCCTACTGATTCTTTACCTTGCTCCCAAATATCCTTTAACTTCCAATCAGTTCCTGCCTCACTTAATCACAACTCTACTCAAAAAATTAAAACCAAACACCCTATCCGCAGATGGGACTCCCTGCTGATTACCTTCAAAAAGTGGCAGAAGTCATAGCTTATCCAGTCATCATCCTGATTAATGAAACTGTATCTGAGGCTACCATCCCCTCCATCTGGAAGACATCCCATGTAATTCCTCTCCATAAAGGGGGCACCTCCACTGAACTATCTAACTATAGACCTATAGCGATCCTGTCACCCCTAGCAAAAATAATGGAAAAATGTATCCACATACAACTCATGAGCTACCTTATCAAGAACAATCTCCTGACTAATACTCAGCATGGTTTTAGACCACCTTTACTAATGTCATTAACCAAAATTGGAACAATAACAAACTCTCCTCTGCCCTCTTTCTGGATCTATCAAAGGCCTTCGATATGGTTAACCATCAACTTCTCATACTAACATTAAAAACCATCTCCCTTGACAACCAGTCTCTCAAATGGTTCCAATCATATCTGAATGGTAGATCCCAAGCTGTCTTATGGAAGGAGAAATTATCCACGCTACTACCCATTACCCTAGGAGTTCCCCAGGGATCTATATAAGGACCTCTCCTATTTTCTGTCTTTATTAATGACCTACATAAGGTCATCCCAGAAGCAATCTGTGTCCAATATGCAGATGATTCAACGCTAATATGCTCAGCCACCACTCCCAGTGACCTTCCGATAGTTTCCCAAGCCACTTTTAACACAGTAGAAGACTGGCTCCTTAACAGACAACTCTTATTAAATCCTAACAAAACAAAACTATTACTTTTCTCCTCCAACAGTAGACACCCCTTACCAGCCTTTACTATAAAGTCTAACACTGGGACCATCATTTCTCCTGACCCCTCTACCAAACTCTTAGGAGTAATAGTGGACAATAACCTAAAATAAATTTGATGTACACATTAGTCAAACTATCAAGACTGTCAATAAAAAACTTGGATCTCTCTATAGGATTAAGCCCTTCCTAACTTCACTAGCTAGAACGGTCATTGCCTGAACACACCTTCACTCCACCCTCCTTTATGCTTCACCGTTATTTACAAACTTGAGCAAGACTAACCTCAACAAGCTGTCTAGTTGCTATAATAACATTGCCAGATTTGCCACTGGCACAGCTTTCAGAACCCATCAGTGTCTCAACCTTAACTCTTTAGGGTGGCTTGAATTACCTAATCTACTTCTGGTCAATCAACTGATAGTAGCTCATAAGATTCTCTATCATCCTGAAAATACGCCTGCACTCGTTAACCTAATCACTCCCTATAGTAACCTTAGGGTACTACGCTCATCTGACAAACTCTTAGTTCAAACTTTCAAAGCTAATAATTTAGCTGGAGAATCACTGTTTGCCAACTCTCTGGAAAAAACCTGGAACTCAAGAAAAAGAAAAATAATCTGGTTCCACACAGCAGTGAAGATCAATATGTCCTTTATTGTAGTAGGTAAGCGCTTTCTCGAAATAACATCCGCTTCATCAGACCAACAAAAATAGAATAGCAGTTACATTTTTAAACACTAAAACATCCAATCAAAAATCAGATAAAATGTGCATCATAGTTAAAAGCCATGTGATAAAATACATCTGTAGAATATATAGAGCGTTAAAAAATTGAATAAAACAGACTAAATGAACAATATGTACTTAACACTGGTAAATACAATAGTAAAAAATAATAAAAGATGGACTATTGAAATATACATGATAAAATATTAAAAGAGAGATCAATGCTTTAATGGCCGTGCTTTAAGAAAGGGTTTCAGGGAAACTCTGTTGTTTAAACCAGGAGGTTTATCAGCTTGAAAGCGCAAAATCCATTTCTGTGCACTAGATTCTGTTCTGTAATTTATGTCACCTCCTCTCTTGGTACTATGCAGAATCTCTAGTACCATAAAGCTAAATTTATGTTCTTTACCCTCTTTAGCTACATGTAGTGATAGTGTGCTGGTTTCTTTAACGTTCCTGATATCCCTAAGGTGTTCAAGTATTCTATCCTTAAACACCCTGTTCATTTTCCCTATGTAAAATGAGAAGTAGGTAGCACAATAGCAAAAATAGACAACATTTTTTGTTCGACAATCTGCATAAAAAGCAATATCTATCTTAAAACCCACAGTGGGATGTGTGAAATGATTGCCAATATGTATATGTGTACAGGCCATACATTTCCTACACATATATGTACCAAGTCTATCAGATATTATAGTTGATTTAGTATTAAAGGATCGATAACAGAGTTGACTCTTAAGTGATCTATTATTTCTAAAAGCAAAATCTGGCTGTGTGCCAGTGACCCCATTCAACTCATGTAGAGTAGACAGAATATCCCAGTTCTTTTTAATAATATCACATGCTACATGCACATTACTGGCAAAGGTCAATGGTATCCTTAGTTTATTCCTAGAGGTATCAATGGAAGCATCACTTGAGAAAGTATTGTCAATATTATCCCTGTTGTTAATACTAGTGGGGAGGAGGGAAAAGTATGGCTGGCACTTACCTGATCTATGCCGCCATCCTTCTTCTATTTGAGAATCAATACGTTTACTACTATAGCCTCTTTCTAAAAATTCTTGTTTAAGTGTTTGTAATGCAACAATGAGACTATCATCATCATTAAAAAGTCTCATAGTTCGAAATATCTGTCCTTTCAACACATTGAATTTCGTATGATTCGGATGCATACTGCCATAGTGTAGAACATTATTCTTTCTAACAGTTTTCTTATACAAAGTAGTAGACACAGTGGATAAATTATTTTTAGTAACTTTAGCATCCAAAAACTCTACTTCTTTATCAAAATATTCATAGGTAAATCTCAAAAAAGTATACAACTGATTTAAGTACAAAAGTACCTCTTGTAGCCGCTGCTCTGAGCCATGCCACAACAAAAAAATATCATCCACAAAACGTTTATACCATTTGATGTTAACCTGGTATTCATTATTCAAAAGTGCATGTTTAGCTTCCCAATTAGCTAGGGATAGGTTGATGTAGCTATTAGCACAAGATGTGCCCATAGCTACGCCAACTTTTTGTGCATAATAAACATCATTAAAAATAAACACATTGTTTTCTAGGATGATTTCCAAAAGTGTGCAAATAAGTGTCACCTTAGTATCAGGGGTGTTTCTCTCACACAGTAATTCTCTGACATTTTCAATTCCCCATTCATTGGGTATAACAGTGAACAATGATTCCATATACAGAGTTACAAATAAACATTGTCCTAAGATAATTTCATTTTGTTTAGATAGCTCATTTAAAAAACTCTTGGTATCTTTTAAAACAGTGCTACAATTAGCCAAGGCAGCATGCAAAGTCTTTTCTACAAAAATGGAAAGTGGCTCAGTTACCCAACCTCTGCCTGAAACTATAGGGCGCATAGGTGAAGTTAAGGGATTCTTATGTATTTTGGGTAGACCATATGTCAAGGGGACTGTTGGATGTTCTACCTTGAA
Source organism: Protopterus annectens (assembly GCF_019279795.1). Classification (NCBI taxonomy): domain Eukaryota; kingdom Metazoa; phylum Chordata; order Ceratodontiformes; family Protopteridae; genus Protopterus; species Protopterus annectens. The sequence goes on along the minus strand of NC_056732.1, from coordinate 358,263,329 downwards.
ATACTCAGTTGCTCAGACATCATGCCTGTTAATAAATCAAAGATCAAAAACTGTACTTTTTCTATTACACTACTGAGTATATGCATAGGTAAAATGGCATACGTATCAATGTCACTGAGATGACTTAACATATATTCTATATATTTGTCCTTGTCGATGACAACAATACCACCTCCTTTATCAGCTGGACATATAATAATAGAACAGAATCTAGTGAACAGAAATGGATTTTGCGCTTTCAAGCTGATAAACCTCCTGGTTTAAACAACAGAGTTTCCCCTGAAACCCTTCCGTAAAGCACGGCCATTAAAGAATTGATCTCTCTTTTAATATTTTATCATGTATATTTCAATAGTCCATCTTTTATTATTGTTTACTATTGTATATACCAGTTTTAAGTACATATTGTTCATTAGTCTGTTTTATTTAATTCATTTAGTCTGTTTTATTCAATTTTTTAACGATCTATATATTCTACAGATGTATTTTATCACATGGCTTTTAACTATGATGCACATTTTATCTGATTTTTGATTGGATGTTTTAGTGTTTAAAAATGTAACTGCTATTCTATCTTTGTTGGTCTGATGAAGCGGATGTTATTCCGAGAAAGCGCTTACCTACTACAATAAAGGACATATTGATCGTCACTGCTGTGTGGAACCAGATTATTTTTCTTTTTCTTGTATTCTCTGGTTTTTGCATCTGATTCCTTATTTGGTTCAAGGACGGTTTTCATTTGGTATAAAACCTGGAACTCCCTTACTGCTGACATTATTTCAGAACTCTCCTCAGCGCAATTCAGGAAAAATCTAACACAGTATTTCAAACTGCAGTGGCTGTGTCCATGCACCAATCCAGACTAACTAATACTACATGCTCGTATGCTACAACAGGTCGTGTTCCTCTATTTTTGACTACATCCCAAGTTTTTGTCTGTAACCTAATAGCAATGTATTAATTGTTAAACTGATGGAGTATGAATTTATGAATGTTGTGGAGTATTGAATTTTATGAATGTTTCTATCATATACTGCTTTGAGCCTTAAAAAGATTATAATAGATTTTTATCTAATATGTAAACCTACATCTTGTAGATTAATCTTGACAAATGTTTTTGCATTTTTACATTTATATGTAATAGTCTGTGTATGTACATCTGGAGCTTTTCTCCCTGGGCCTCCACTGAAAATGGACATGTATCCAGTCGGACTGTCTAGGTCAACAAATGTAAAATAAATAAATAAAATAAATGTGAACTTAAAATGCAAATATGGATGAATTTAACCAGGATCCAAAGTAACTGTATCTCAGAGTTTTCCACTCTACTACCGAGTACAGTATATATCAAATAGCAGTGAAGCCTTCTTATAACTGCAAAAATATGTTTTAAAGTTGGTGACACTGAGTTTCGGATTAAACTTTTTTTTTTTTTTTTTTTTTTTTGCAATCACAGTTTCTTTTGAAGTATCAGGAGGTGAATAATTAAATTGCATACTTCTAACATGGAGCTCTTACAGTCGTGTGGAGAGTGTATACAATGTTTAATCCTTATGCAAAAGAACTTAAGTATGTTCAAAAGAAGTTTCGCATATTTACACATTATTCAGTAATGAAGACAGGCTGTTTGAAATTGCTATTAAAATGGAAGAAGTCTGAAGTCAGAGAATGCAGAACCAGTGCAATAAGGTAATTTGCCAGACTGACAAGAAAGCTTAGACATTATAAACTTGATGAAATTTCAGAATGTAATTGTATGTCAGATATGTTTTTAAATCACTGGGGACGAAAGGCATTGTAAGAAGGCAGTGCACACATTACTTACACATTCAGGACAACAACTAAGCTATTGGCACAAAAGTGTTTGAGAAGCAAATAGAATAAGTATGAAATCTTTCAAACATTAGGTATATGCTGCATGAAGCTTTCTTCATCTCACAGATGTAAGGAATTTAATTGGCCTAATATTTTGGGTCATTGGATATCAAGAAATGCAGTCACAGAGTAAATGTGTACAGCAACAGTTGCAGAGTCAAGGATTACTATAACAAAAATGTAAGTTTTTTTTGTCTGTCATAGTTATCAGTGATGGAAAATATAAAAGAATTTAAGAGATGTAGTGACACTGATGTAGAAATGTAATTACTGAAAGAAGTCAGAAAGTGAGGTTGACCAAAGCAAAACATATTAGAAAGGATATCCAGTCTTTTCTTTTGAAGAGCCGATAAGTTGTATGCAGTGGTTAATGTCTAAAGTATTTTAGCACCTAAGCAGATGAGAAAACAAATACTTGAGATAATATATATGAGGGAATGTTCTGGAACTGTGAAATGCAAAATGAACTACATGTATTGTATTAATAAATGATCTCAGGACAGGCAGAATAAGTGGTACAAAACTGCAATGAGCGTGTTAATAATAATCTAATAGAGATAGTATTAACTTGAATAATTCCAGGGCATATCTGGGGCAGAGTGGACACATTTTTTAAATGTCTTGGAAGCAGTATATTCAATATGTAGATTATTATTCTAAGTACTGTGAGATAGTTGTAGCGACGTACTACAAGTACCAATATAAAAAGTCCATTGGAGACTATATTTTCTGAACAAAGCATATCTGATGTATTGGATTGTGATCCACAATATATAAGACAAGTTTGAAATGTTGAGAGTGGGAGTTTAAGCAAATAACTACAAGTCCTCTTTAGTCAGTCAAATAGATATAATGGGACCATTCAAACAGTGAAGACTTGGACAAAAAGAGTTTTAGCAGTAGTTGTGGGGATTATCAGCCAGTTTTAAAATTTAAGAATACACATTTGCAGGGCCTCAATCTCTCATGAGCTCAAATGTCCATTTTAACTTTGCCAGATGAATTGTGAGTGTATGTACATATATGTAAGATCTGAAGTAGTTTACTTAATTTGGTCTTCAACCTGTGGGAATAGGGCGGCCACGGTGGTGCAGCAGTTAGCGTTGTCACCTCACAGCAAGAGATTGTCTGGTTCAATTCTCAGCTGGGGTGCCTTCTGTGCAGAGTCTGCATGTCCTCCCTGTGGTCGTGTGGGTTTCCTCCGTGTGCTCCGGTTTCCTCCCACATCCCAAAGACATGCAGTAGTTGGATTGGACACTCTAAATTGGCCCTAGGTGTGAGTGTGTGTGTGCCTTCTGTGGAAGGTTGGGTGCCGGGCTAATACTCGACGCCATAAAACTCCACTGCCAATCATGAGCAGACAGATGATCTGCTGTGGCGACCCCTAACCGGGAAAAGCCAAAAGAAGAAGGTGGTCTTCAACTTGTGGGAATACGGATCCGTATCGGATCCAAGCTGGCAAAAATTACTAGCATCAGCTCCAAGCTCCAGACTCCTCCCCTTACCCATAATACACCTCCACTGCCTTCCATCCCCAGATCTCGTTTGCCGCGATTTATAAGACATCGTGTCTCTAGAACTCCAGCTAGCAGGGTGATTCTGATTGTAAGTTTTTCTAAATTTTCTGTTATTTTTAGCTGTTTCAGGTTAGTATAGGTACCCTTTCTCCCCTCCCATCACTTTGGTGTCAAGTGTAGGTTTGTAGTTGTAGTTAGTTTAGAGCAGTTTGTCTGTGATGCCCCTCCCCCCCTCGTAGTCAGTCTAGAGTGGTGAGTGGGTGTGTTATTAATCTAAAGAAAGAAAGTTTTTGGTCTGTCTCTCTCCTTTTTTTAAGGCTTCTTGTTTGATAGTATGGCTGAAAAGCTTATCTTTAAGCACTGCACAGAGTGTGGCCATAAGCTCTCCCCAGCAGATGGCCACACTCTGTGTGTGTTGTGCTTAGGTGTGGCCACCTTAATGTGGAGTGCTCCGTTTGTGTGTGGTTCAACCCCCGAGCTTTGAAGGATAGAAAGGCCAAGTTGGCCCTCAAAGGTCTTCTGCCTGCCACTGATCCTCCTTCCTCGTCCTTGGCTTCGGTCACAGTGGCTGCTGTGGCTGCCTCTCCTGCTTCTCTCCCTCTGGCTTCCCCTCCCTCCCAGGCTGGGACTCAAACTCCTGCATCTAAGCCTGTGGTAGCAGAGCTGAGGAGAGGCAGAGAGCGTGAGAGAGAGTCGAAGACGAAGGAAAAGAGGAAGAGGTCCCCAGACCTCTCATCCCTGATCAAGTCTGCACAAACTGTGACTTCCCTCAGCTCCGGTCTCCGAGTTTCTCCCCTGAGCTGGAGGAGGCATGTTCAATCTCCCGGGCCACGGTTCCCTGACCAGCCAGGTCGGAGTCCTCAGTCGACCCATTCTTTATCGGACATGGATCTGGATAAGATGATGAGGTGTTGATGAGGTGCTTTATCCGTACACAGATCCAGATGGGGGTCTTGCCGGCCCCCCTCCTCCCTTTTTTCAGCCCATTTCTCCTTCCCTGATCTGACCTTCGGCTTTGGAGTTCTCGGATCCGAGGTTGGCCTTGGTCAGGGGGTCGGCACCAACGGTCCTTGCGTCCTCGATGCCGAGAGCTGCCTGGAGCATCTTGGATCCGACCAGTTCGGATCCGAGATGATCTCGGAGGCAGAGCCTGGGTGTTGGATCTGAGGGATTGGAACCGTCCACTTCGGTTCCGGCTCTGATTCTCACGTCGGATCCGGGGAGACCAGAGTCCTTACTAGCTTCCCAGGAGGTCCACTCTCCATTGGCATTCAATGTGATAGAAGGGGGTCCTCTCCAGATGGAGGCCCTTGACCACCCCCTCGGCTCTGTCTATGGTCCCCATTATTTTACCAGAGGGACAGCCTGTGCCCGAAGAGCCCCAGACAGTTCCCTCAGAGGAACTGATGGCTTGCGAGCGCTCCCCGGAGAGCCCCATGGGAGATGTGCCTTGCAAGCATATGTGCAAGAGGAGGCACTTGGACTCCCCTGAGTCCCTAACCGAGGACACAGATTTAGATGATGGGGGGGGCTCCCCAAGCTCACCTCCCAATGATGTCTCCTTTGGAGACATCATAAAGATCCTGCACCAGCGAGGAAGTTGGTCTGCCCCCAAGCCCTTCTCTGATGTGTCTGTGGTTCTGGAGGCTTTCGGCACTGGCCCGTCTATGTCTTGGGTGTCCCCTCCCGTGGATCCTTTAGTGGATTTGATCACCTCGCGGGCATGGAAGGAACCAGATACCGTGGAACCGATCCCCAAGTTCCCTGATAAGGTTCTGAGTCCCCCTATTGACAGGCCGTCCTGGAACAAGGGCTCCCCAGTGGACACCATGGTAGTAGCAGCAGCCACAATGAAGGAACTATCTCAAGAAAGTTCCTTGGTCCACCTTCCTGACCAAGAGTCACGGATGATGGACCAACTAAGGAAGCGGGTGTATGCTTCAGCTACCTTTTCAATAAGGGCGCTGAACTACTTGGCCCATGTCACGAGACTCCAGCGCAACCTAGTGAAGGAGCTGGAGGAGTCTCCACCCAAGTCCATGTCGCAGGAGGACAAGGCTTCATTCTCTGTGAAAATAGCCACTCTGAGAGCATTATCAAATATGTCCATGTGACTCCTCTTCCATGCTATGGAAGGAGTGGTAGGGTGGCTGGGTCCGGCATGTCCATGAGGCGTAATGCCTGGCTCAGGTTGTGCCAATTCACCGAACCCTTTAAGGTGTCCTTTGTTAATGCCCCTTATGACAGCTCTTTTTGGTAAGACCGTCAAGGAGACACTAGTCCAGAGTGAGAAGGGCGGGAAGACACTGACGTCGAGATATGCTTCTCTAACCCTCAAAGGTCCTTTTCCCTGAACCAGAGAGGGCAAAAGAAGATGTGGTTCTGGAAATCTTAGTATTCTTAGGACACTCAGGGCTCTTTTTCCGCTAGAGGCAGAGGGGGACATAATGGGCACTCGCCAGAGGCCGAGGGGGTCCACAAAACTTCAGGTCTCGAGCCATCCTCGGACAGACCCGGGCAGCAACCCTAATGATTTGCCTGGCTGCTCTACTCTAGAGGCAGTCGGGGGATAATTGTCCTTGCACCCAGTGGCATGGGAGTCCATAACAATGGACCGCTGGGTGCTTCAAATCATATCCAGAGGATATTCTGTCCCCTTCGTGGGTTCCCCCATACCGCCCAAACACCTCCCGGATGTTCTACCCATGCAAAGGGAGACAGCAGCACAGGAAATTTCCAAGCTGCTAGGAAAATGAGCTATCAAAACCACCCCCCTCCCGAGATCAGTCCGGATCGGGCTTCTACTCCAGGTTCTTTTTGGTGAAAATGGGGGACTTAAGGCTCATCTTGGACCTCTATACCCTGAACCCATCAGTTGCCAAAGAAAAGTTCCGGATGTCACACTGCATCCATCATGCCGTACCTGCAAGAGAGCGACTGGATGTGCTCTTTAGATCTCCAGGATGCTTACTATCACATAAAAATGCACAGAAGCTCCAGGGGTGCCTCCGTTTCCAGCTAGGGGCCAATCATTATCAATTTTTTGCCCTACCCTTTGGTCTTACCACAGCCCCCAGGGTGGTTAACAAAGTGATGGTGGTTGTAGTGGCTCACCTGAGGCTTCAGGGGATTCAAGTCTATCCACATCTGGACGATTGGCTCCTCACTGCTTCCACCAGGCATCTACTTTCCCAAACCAGGGATTACTTTCTGACACTTGCCCTGAGTTTGGGTATTACCATCAACACAGTCTAGTCTCTGCTAGAGCCTGTACAGGTGATATATTACATTGGTGCCAGGATAGACACACTACAGTGCAAAGTGTTCCTGACCTCAGAGAGAGTTGAAAACCTCAGGATGCATGTCTCCTTAATTTACTGTTCTCACCTCATGACAGTGGAATCAGTGTTGAGGACCCTAGGCTCAGTGGCGGCGACCATAACTCTCCTTCCATCTGCTTGGCTACACATGCAGATTCTTCAGTGGACTCTAGCGGTTCAGTGGCCACTGTTGGATTTACCACTAATCTATCCTATCCACCTGAATCAAGTGTGTTGGTCATCCCTCATATGGTGGATGAGCTCTCTGGACATTTTGGAGGGACGATCCTTTGTTCCAGCCCCAGCCCAAACCACAGTGATCACAGATGCCTCCCAACTCGGGTGGGGGTGGCATTGTTCGGGCAGGACAGTCCAAGCCTTAGATACCAACTTGCATATCAGTGTCCTAGAGATGAGGGCGGTCCTTCTAGCATTGCGGGCCCTTCATGCCTTTTTTCCTCTGGGGACGATTGCCATTCAGTCAGACATGTCAGTAGTCTGGTATGTCAAGCAAACCGGGAGGGACCAGATCTTATCCCCTCTGTCACGAGGCCATGAGAGTGTAGGAATGGGCGATCTTAACAGTCACTTTCTCATCGCAGCGCACATTCCGGGGTGGTCCAACATTCTAGCAGACAGGCTAAGTCGGACCATTCTGATACCTTAACATGGTCTCTGAATCCATCAGTAGCAGAACAGATCTTCAGCGAGTGGGGTCAGCCTTGCTGCAATCTCTTTGCATCTCCTTCCAATGTGAAGTACAGCAGGTTTTTCGCTGTGAACCCCCCGCCGGGGGTGTCCCCCAGTGATGCTCTAGTTCAAGCTTGGCCTTCCAGTCTTCTGTATGCTTACCCACCAGCTCCTCTCATCCCGAGGTTTCTGCAGAAAGCTTGTCAACTGGGGAGCAAGGTGATCCTCATTGCCCCATTCTGGCCTCGCCAGGTATGGTTTCCCTTCCTTTGGTCTCACCTTCTGGCTCCACCTTGGATCCTAGAATCCATTCAGGACTTGATTTCACACCCATTGTGGGTGCTTCATCTGAGTATGGACAGCATGAAGCTCACGGCTCCAGTTCCCAAGATTGCTAGGACTCCCGGATTTTCCCCCTCAGTTAAGTCTATTTTGGTAGCTGCTCGTAAGTCTTCTACCAGAAAGGTTTATCGCAGCAAATGGAAATGTTTTTCTTTCTGGGCCTCTCAAAGGAGTTTAGATCCTTTTATGGCTCCTATTTCCGCCATTCTTGATTTTCTAAGTGATATTTTCCAGCATGGAGCTAGTTCTTCTACTGTCAAAGTTCAGTTGCCTGCCATTTCTCATTTTCATGTGGGTGAGAAGTTTGCATCCTTGGCATCTTCTAGACTGTGTAAAACCTTTATTAAAGGCACTTTTTTGCTATGCCCCCCCCCTGGTCAAAGATCCTGTACCCCCGTGGGACCTTTCAGTGGTTCTCCAAGCTCTGGTCACTCCACCTTTCGAACCTGCCACAACTGCAGATCTAAAATTTCTATCGTGGAAAACAGCTTTTTTGTTGGCGATTACCTCTGCTAGATGGGTTTCGTAACTACAGGCCTTGTCCATAAAATTCCCATACATGATTTTTCATAAAGATAGAGTTTCCCTTTGAATCAACCCATCTTTTCTTCCTATATGGCGTCACCAGTCAATATCAATCAGACTATAAATTTGCCTGTGTTCTTTCCCAATTTTACCAACAGGATGGAATACAAACTACACATGTTGGATGTTCATAGACAGTTACGATTCTATTTACACAGGACAAAAAATTTTCATAAATCTGATCAGTTGTTTGTTTCGTTCTGTAGACCCTTTTTGGGCAAACCATTTTCCAAGGTCACTGTAGCTAGATGGATTTCTTCATGAATCCTGCAGGTCTATAAGGACAAAGGCATGTCTCATCCAGGTCAGGTTAAAGCTCATTCCACTTGGTCCATGGCTACGTCTGCAGCTTTCTGGTCTAGGGTGTCTTTGGATGACATTTGCTCTGCAGCTACTTGGTCCTCATCTCATACGTTTATTTCCCATTACAAATTGGATTTGACATCTAGAAGGAGATCATCCTTTAGCTCCGTGGTGCTCTGGAATATCCCTCCATGACGGCCTCCCAGGAGTTTAGTAGCTGGGGATTCTGTCCCACAGGTTGAAGACCAAATGAAGTAAACTACTTCAGATAAAGAAGTTATGTACTCACCATAACGTTCCATCTGAGTAGTTATACTTCATTTGTCTTCAACCGTCCTTCCCCCGGATCTTGGCGCATGTTCAGCCTCATTTGTCTTCAACCGTCCTTCCCCCGGATCTTGGCGCATGTTCAGCCTACGGGCTGTAGTATAGGTCACAAGTATGTTATCAGGTTGGGTTCTAAGTATAAGTTCTGCAAACTCGATCTGGGGGTGGAAGGTAGTGGAAGTGTATTATGGGTAAGGGGAGGAGTCTGGAGCTCGGAGCTGATGCTAGTAATTTTTGCCAGCTCGGATCTGATACGGATCCATATTCCCACAGGTTGAAGACAAATAAAGTACAACTACTTAGATGGAACGTTATGGTGAGTACATAACTTCTTTTTTGTTAATCTGGGTAATGCACTGAGGGTCTATATCATATTAGCGAATCGCACAAATTGCGAATCGCACAAATTGCGAGCGTTCATAATATTGAATGTACTGGACCTCGAAGTGCTTTTTCTGAAATCACGGTAGAGTGAAGAATGGGATATTTGCCCTTTCCTTACTGTAGTGTGATCCCGGAGTTGGAATATATATTTAGTGGGGCGTGTGGGGTGCACAGCCCCAAAAAATAGGAAGTTCAAGGTCCGGTACGTTCGATATTATGAGCGTTCGGAGTTTCTGCGATTCGCTCATATGATGTAAACCCTGCACTGATCCCACTGTACCCATTTTAGTCACACCCCAGTAATTAGGCCTTCTTCCATTCCAAGAAGAATGTTGTCACTGAGTGTCCAGAAAACTGTAGCTGTACTGCAAGCAGACCAAATGCCATGCAGCATTTGAGAGAGAAGGTGGTATTAGTTGATCTATTGAGTGACTTGCAAATAAAGTATTTTTTCCGGAAACTTTCCTACGGTAGTTGGTATAGAAATGGGCCTAAAGTCTGATGGATGGGAAAGCCTAGGTTTCTTAGAGGTTTTGCAGTGGCACTCGCCAAGATAATATTAAGTGTAATAGGTCATAGATGTGTTTCGATGGGGTTATTATGTTGTCTTTGCAATGATAAACCATGGGTGAAGGCTGTCAGTACCATTAGGGCTATCACATTTAATCTGTTCAAGCAGAGGGTAGATGTACTTGAATGTGAAAGTTCTGAAGAAGAATGAAGGGGTTTAATCTTCTGTTTTTAAGAGAACAGTGCCTATCCTAATTCCATGTCAGACCACGAAGATTTGTCTCTGTAGTATATAGACCAAAGCTATCAAAAAGAAAGTTATCTTTAAAGACATTAAGAACTAGGAGCTAGGCTCCCCCTTCACACTTGGACGAGAATGCAAGTATAAACATGAAGTTTTGACAATCTTGATATGTGGTTCAGTGTAGTTTTGTAGAGTGGGGCCTGGGGGGAGGCAAACGCTTGACAATGTTAATAAGGACAGTGGTGATCCAGAGGGAAGCAGAATGTAAGAAAACATTGCTGTTATTGGTTGATCTTGATGCAGAGAAATCATTCAGTAGAGTCAGCTTGTATTTTGAGTGTATAGCAACAGAAACATTTGTATTCCCTGATGAAATAATAACATTACTTAGGAGGATATATGAAAGGACAGAGACAGAAATTAAGGTAGGAGGGTTCTGCTCCAGCAAGCTGCATCTGAACAGAGGAACCAGGCAGGGGCTGGTGTCTTTCCACTTTATTTTCTTTATATTTGGAGCCATTGGCAAAGAAAATAAGTGACTCTCAAATTCAAAAAGCTAACTTGTGTTATAATCAAGAAAAGTTACCTTTATTTGCAGATTATATTATTTTGTACTTGATAATTCCCAAAAAGGGATTCTGGTGTTACTGAATGTTTTGAAACTGTTTCAAGTCTGTAAACAAAGTTAATGAAGATAAAACCAAGACTATAGCAGTAAAGTATGTACCCACATAGGAATTTTTTTAGAAGTACTCATATTTATGGGGACATAAGAAAATTAAGTATTTAGGTGTATGAATTAAACAGAATTCTCTTATGGCAGCTAAGAATATGTGGGAATAGACTAAACAAAAGATCATACAAAAACTGGGAAACTGAAAGCTATTGATTATAGATATGGATACTAAGACAAAATCAATTGAAAATGTTTTTAGTCCCTTTAGTTTTACATATATTTAAGGAATATTTTATCCACAACTGAAATAGTTGTAGATGATAAATAGTTGAAGGAATTTATTTGGAAGGTAAAGAACGCAAGAGTTAACTGAGATAAGTTAATCCTTCCCATAGAACATTTAATTATTGGGAAAGTTTGACTTGGTAGGTGCCTATTTTCAGTGAAGTCCTGAGGAGAAAAGATCCAAAGTATTACAAAAATATTTTTGAGAACAATAATTTTTAAATTTTCAGAAATAATGCAAAAACATTGACAGTTGAAGTAAAATTAGACGTAATGTGAAAACATTGGTTAAGAATAGATACAACTTATATGAAAGTGATTTAACATTTAGAGCAATTTTAGCCAGTTTATAGAGAAATTAAAGATAAGTTAGTATAATACAAATAGGAATTGCAATATGAAGTGAGAAAAAAATTAGGGTGATGGCATATTTATAAAGAGAGTTAGGAGAGAGAAATTGACCAAAGTAAAGAAGTGATTGAAGAGGGGAGGGGAGAGCAAGGAAGTGTAAGGTATGAATACGTACTTGTTCATATTTAGGGATATAGTTTATCCTCAGTTGAGCAAAAACAGAGCCAGATTTTAACTAGAAGGTCTTTCAGAATGTTTCTTAAAGAACTGGAGGGAGGGAACTGACCTGATGGATCCAAGAAAGGAGTTCTAGACATTAGCAGTATGGTGTGAGTACAGTTCATTTCTAGCATATTTGATGGGTTTGTTGACAGAGAGGAGTTTTTGGTCACTGGATTATAATTGATTGGGAACATAATTGTATTGAATGGTATTTAGTGCTGGGCAAGCATATGGATACTGGATAATTTTACAGGAGTTAAGATGCAGTGTATATGTTAGTTGGGGTAGTTCTAACCAATTTAGGCTTTTTGTGCTATACAATGGTGGGTTCTGAAAAGGGGATTTGCTGCAAATTTAGCCACTTTTATTATAGCACTGTTCAAGTTTTTGATTTTTTGTGATGCCTGGAGGTTAGTAAGAATGGGAATGCCATACTGTAGTGAGGAGATGAGTAATAGCAAGTATAGTTTGTTGCAATATTGAGAGAGTTTTTAGCTCTGTAAAGGATCTTTAGTTTCTCATCCTAAGTTTTTAATAAAATTTTGTATATGCAGGTCAAATTTAAGAATATCATCCACTACCATTCCTGATAATTTGCTATGAGAAGCAACTTCGGTGGTTGTATTATTGAGAGAGGATTTTAAATTTTGTTTTTTGTCAGATAGGGGTTTGTGGAAAAAATGAGTTTGCTTTTTGAGGGGATGAGCATCAGTTCTGAGTTACAAACCCATGTTTCAGTGGCTGTTAAAGGTTTCTGAGTAATTTTTTTGAGATGCGCCATGGTGTCAGATGCAGATATGAGTGTGGAGCCATCTGTATATTGTTATAGTTAGGCCTGTTGTGTGGTTGTGTGGAGGGTGTTAGTGGGGATGTAGACATTTGCTGTGACAAACCATGTCAAAGGCTTTAGACAAGTCTAGAAATAAGGAGGAGACTAGTTTGCCATTATTTGTAGCTTTGCTGACAGTATCTGTAAAGGTTAGAAGTGCTGTGATAGTACTATGGGAGGGACAGAAGCTGTGTGGTGTGGGAGATAGGAGTTCTTCCTGCAGGAGATAGTTTAGCAACTGCTTTTGAATACATTTTCAGGTATTTTGGAGGAGGAGGATATGATTGCTATAGATCTAAAGTTAGTAATGTCTGTTGAATTTCCTCCTTTGTGTAGAGGGATAGTGTGATTTTTTTTCCAGAGAGACGAAATATGGGATTCCTAGATTGGCCTATTTATAAGGATTGAGTCAGGATATGCAATGCTATCAGCTGCTATTTTAAGATACTCGCTTGGAAGGTCGTCAGCTGAAGTAGAGCATGGTTTGAGATTAAGTAGCTTTATATAGAATGTGGACACTGGTTTGAAGATGAAAGTGGATGTGGTGATACAGGGCTATTGAGAAGGATTGGGATTGGATGGATCCTTGATTAGGGATGTTATAGCATCTATGAAATATGAGTTTAATTATTTTGCAGTTTTAAGTGGTGAGTTATTGGGAGAGGAGTTGGGGTTTAATTTTTGGCCAGGATGCAAGATTTTTTAGGGTTGTTTTTAAGGTTGTTTAGGTTGTTCTGAAAACTATAATAGTCTTTTTTTGTCTTCATTTATTTGCTTTTTAATATGTTTGTGTTGCATTCTTTTCTCGATATTGTGTTTTTATACTTTTACCATTCTTTCCATGATTTCTCTATCCTGCATTAACATTCTACTGTTCTTGATAGCTAAATTGAATTTATATTTAGTCTCTTCCATATAGGATTTGCAAGACTATTTAGGATATTTAGGAAAGTTGTACTGAAGTCATTTACAGCATCATCTAAGGGGTGGATTTTTGGATGTTCCAGTTAGAGTAGTAATGTATATTTCTGGGTTAAACTTGGAGAGGCTGTGTGTTTATAAGTATGCTGTTTAAGTGGATGTGTGAGATAGTTATATAGGTTGTGAGATGGTCGCTGATGGAGTCTGACATTGTACCTGTGGTGGTGAATTTGCTTGGGTCTGATACTAGTATCCAGTCTAATAAGAAATTTGAAGTCTTGCTATAATGCATGGGATATTAAGTTAGTTGTGTGAAACCATACAAGTTCATGTTAGATGTAGTAGAGTTAGAGGTCATGTCCAACCAGTTGATTTTGACATCACCTAGTAGTAGTTTTTCTTGTAAAATTATTATGGATCTCCAATATAGGAAGACCTTCCAAGTTATCTGTTTTGTCACCAGGAGGGATGTAAAGAATGATAATACATATTTATTTTTAGAAAAGTAATAAGAAGCTCTGCTGAACTTAATTTTGGTGTTGGTTTGTTTTAGGGGAAAATGGGCAGTTGAAAAATATAAAAGCAATGCCACCACCTTTCCTCTACATATGGTCATTATGGATGATGATATAGCAGGGGGATATAATTTGAGTTGTGTATGCTGGGTTAAAGCCAGGTTTCAGGTATACTGAAGATATAAAGCTTGCATTGGGTAATCAAGGCATGTTCAGCAGATTTATTTCTTCTATTTCTAATATTTATGGCAGCAAAAGTTAGATTACTGAGGTTGGGGGTTGATCACTGGGGAAGTAGAGTACTGTGAAAGATGATTGTCTTGTTAGGTGTGATAGGTGGGGCAAGGATTAGAGTGAATGTCCCCTCCTAAAAGGTTAGTATATTGAGTTATTATTGAATCTTGTTTTCTGGAGAGTATTTTAACCTTAATTTTATTTTGATACGAGTTGAAATGGACTTAATCAGTCCATATTTGCGGTAAAGGTAAGGGGCATTATTAAATATCTTTGGTATGATGTGTGGAGAGTTTAGGGAGGAAGTATGGTCAGGTGGCTAGGACAGAGTTGGAAATATGTCAAGAGTTATTATTGAGTCATAATAGGATGAGACATGGCTCAATATGAGGTGTAGGGGGAGAAGAATGGAGTATAACCTCACGAGCAACATGATTAAGTAAAGGTGTCTGTATTTTATTGATGCCAGGTACTGGGGAAGTAGGATTTGAAAAGGAGGCAACAAGTTGGAGGGCAATAGAATGTTTATTGGTGGTGAAGTCTGAAAGCTGGAAGAAGGTAGATTGGAAGGAAATATTTTCTATGAAGGAAGAGAGTTTGGTTGTCCTGGTAACTTCTCATTTCTTTTTTTTTCCAATATTTTTAGTAGGGATAAAATAAGACAATAAACACTGTCTAATACATTGATTATACTGAACAGACAACTTTTAACAACAGTGAAATTAAGTCAACTATTTATATTATTTACATAGGCCTGAAAATATTTGAATATTACAAATATTTTAAGAAAAAAAATTTCAGTGAAACAAATAAATAATGAATAAACAGGGTTAAAAATCAGTTCGGAAAGTCTCAATTAGGTTTGAAACCTTTGTCCATGGATTGCTAGTAAAATTCGTTGAATATATTCTAAGTTCTTTAGTTCTGACTTCCTTGTTTATGGTTTCTTCTAATAAGGAGAGAAATTCACCAAAACTCAGAGAGGTGGTAGAGGTCCATTTCCTTGTAATACATTTCCTAGCTACTGCTAATATTGTCCATAATAAGTATGAATCTGGTTTATTCAAAGAAAAGGTTTCATCAACATTAAGAAAAATTTTTAGTTAATGAGATGTTATCTGAAAATAAACCTGAAAGAAAATCAATATCTCTCCAAAACTTCTGTAGTTTAGAACAATCATAGAAAATATGGTACCGATCTGTATTACATGATGTTAGATATCTCCAACAAATGAGGTTTTTCGATTTTTTGAATTTAGCAATTTTTATCAGGAGTTAAAAATGTTCTGTGTAAATACTTCCAAGTAAGTACTTCCAAGTAAATACACTCCAATATTGACCCCAAGAAGTGAACTTTACTGAAGATAAAATTTTAAATTTTCCTGTCTGGGAGAGACTATGTGGTAGGCCTTTCGTCATGTGTTCCATTGCTTGGTTGTTAAAATGGACCTGCAACTTAACAAATTAGTGTATAATTTGGATACTAAATTATCAAACTGTTGATCATTAAATAATATTTCAGATATGAGAGTGATTAAAGGAGGTTGATCTACATATGAAGAGTTATGAATAATTCTGCATACGTTTTGAGAAAAAACAGTTACACTGTGTAGTAATAACCAATCATGTGATGATAATCTATAGCCTTTCATTATTTGCTGAAGTTGTAACGTTTTCAAGTCTTTAATACATTGTTTCCAACAAATAAAATGTTAGTTTTCCATTCATTAAAGATGTTAGTGTGAAGTTTATCCAGGAAGTTTTTTTGATTTTTTTAAAGGGGATTATTAGATCAAACCAGGATTTGATATCTGCTTTTGAGTATATTATTTTTCTAAAGTTGTTAATAATGTTATTGAGATAGTTTAGTTTCATGGGTTTTGTCGCATTATATTGAACAGTATGACTAAAAAAAAAGCAGAACTTATTGGAGGGATGTTTGGAAGGAATTTTACATAGTGAGTTTTCATTCTATATTATAGCTATATGGAGATCTCTCCAATTTGAGTTGTAATGTGAATCAATCCAATGTAATGTGCTTTTAAGTAATGATGCTTTGATATAGGTTTCTAAGTCAGGGAATCTTAAACCACCACCATACCAAGATCTAATATGATGCATATACACAATCCTATTTTTGTTTGGGTACCACAGGAAGTTTAATAAAGTTTTATTTATGAGTTTAATATAATTATTCTCAGGATGGGTGTCTAGAGCCAGAACAATATATAACATTTTGGAAGGAAAGTCATTTTTAACAATTGCAGTCTGTCCTCGAATGAAAAAACATATTGTTCCAGCAACTTATGTATGTATTTACCTGAGATATTATGCTTTTATAATTTCTTTCCCTTGTTTTTTGTAAGGTTTTGCATAAGGTTATCCCTAAGTAGTTTAGTGTATTAACTTGTTCTCCAATAATGCTTTGCTTAACTAGCTGAGATTTCCCTTTGTAATTAAGAATATGTTTAGATTTTTGCTTATTAAAGGGGAGACCTGAATTTTTTTGAAAGTTATTTATTATTGTGTCTAGTTCTAATAATTCTAGATTTGACTTGAGTAAGGTAAGCAGAATATCATCAGCAAGTAGCGCTATTTTAGAATTGTATAATTATAAATATTAATGCCTTTGATTTCTTTATTTCTTATTGATAACGCTAATATGTCTGACTAGGGCAAATAATATTGGCGATAAAGGGCAACCTTGTTTGGTGCCTTCAGTTATGGAGATATACTTTGAAATGAAGGGGCCTAATTTGACGTATGCCAAATTAACTTTATAAATAGCCTTTATCATGGAGATTAAAGATATTGGAAACGAGAATGTTTTTAGTTTTTCAAACAAAAAATCCCAGTTTACAGAGTCAAATGCTTTTTCTATGTGTAGACTCACCAACAAGACTTCTTCATTTTCTTTGTTTAAGAATTCTGTTATTGTTAATATTCTTTTGATATTATCATGAGTGTGCCTTTTATGAATAGACCCAATTTGGTCATTATGAACTAAATATGAAAGTGGAAACTTTATTTTGTCCACAAATATAGTCATAAAGATTTTGGAGTCATTATTTAATAAGGAAAGTGGTCTATATGATTTACATAGCTGCAAATCTGTCCGATTTAAGAATAAGGGTACTCAAGGAGTATTTCCAAGATGGAGGGATCAAACTTTTAGCTTGTATTTCAACCAGGTCTTATGAAGTAAACATATAAATGAAACTGGAAAAAGCTTATAAATCTCTGCTATAATGCCATCTATGCAGGAGCTTTGTTAGGTTTAAGGTTTTTGATTTTTTTTTTTTTATTTCATTTAAAAGTTATTCATTCCAGGAGAGTTGTACAAACATTCCGTGGGATGGCATTCAAATTTAAAGTGATTAATTCTTGGGCTGTAACATTTTTGTTTATATTATCAGAGTTATAATATTTGGTGAAATGATATTTAAGGGCTTCTAATATGTCTCCAATATCAGAAACTGTCTTGTTAGTACCTTCATGTAATAATTTTAAGATATTATTTGCCTTGGAATATAATTTTGGTCTTAATGACAAATTGTGCATGTGTTTGGGAGTAAGAGCATAAGAGTTTAATTTCATTTTTTTCTAGTGCTAAGTTTGTTTTGTATGCCAAAATATCTAGATATTTCTTGTTTACTGTATCTGTTTTTGTGATGACTTAGATCTCAAGGAGGTTAATTGAGGTTGTAGGTTCTGTAGTTCTGATTCTCATTCCTTAAGTTTTTTTCTTATACCAGAATATAGTTTTCCATAAATATATGCTTTTAGAGAATCCCAAACCATAATAATGTTTGTTTCAGAGTTATTGTCTCTAAGAAGAAGTTTAATTCTGATAATAACCATGGTTTAAGTCTTTTAGTTTGACATTATAGACAGGAATTCTAGTAATAGCATTTAGTTTTGTGAAGTCTATTTGTAACATAAGACAATCATGGTCTGATAAAGGACAAGGTAGGATAGTAAAGGATGTAAGCTTTAATTTTAAATCATTGGAGATAAGGACTTTATCTGTTTGGTTTGAGTTGTAAATCTATGATCAGTGTGTGTATAACAGAGTGATTTGTTATTTTTAGAGTTATATGTATCGTACGGATTGTGCAAATTTATGCATTTCCTAAGAATTTTAGCAGTGGATGTTAGTCTAAGTGGATGACTACTTGTATCAGAATTATCTAATAAGCAGTTAAAATCACCCCCTAGAATCAGATTCCCTTCTGAGTATCAATAAAACTGAGATGTTGTTAACAGTTGAAACACCCAGTCCTGTGAACCAGTAAAGGTTAGCAAACATCCCAATTCTGTGATTGAATTTTATGATAGTGATACTAGTAGTCCCTTGGGGTCTTCATGCTTTTATAATATTTGAAGGCAGGTAATATTATTCTTCCATAGGATCATCACTCCTCTCCTTTTAGACTAAAATGAAGCATGAGCTAGTATTGTATAAGTGTTTGGTTTCCAAACATCCTTTTCTGTATTTTTAAAATGTGTTTCCCGTAGGAATACTATTTGTGGTTTGTTTAAAGTTAAGGTATCTCAAAAGATTTGCCCTCTTCTTGATGCCATTTATATTAAGTGAAGCTAAAGACAAAGACATGGTGAATTATAGGAGTGATTTATCCAATGGTCAGTAATATTTGATTTTATTATCTCAATACATCCAATGAAAAGTTGAGACTTCTGAACTTTGATTTGTTTAAGTGACACATTTGCAAGAATCATGACTGTGAATATGATGTGAAGTATATTATAATCAGGCCTAAGTGCTGAAAGAAACAACAAAATAATCATATTAAAGCACAGAGAAACAAATAATGTATTTCCCCAACACATACATGGAATTAAAAAGAATTCCCAGTTTGAAAGAGGAAATAAAATCAATTAAACTGCTTTCTGAAACCATCATGAACATACCTATCAGCTCTAAAATGTACTAGTAAAGACACATGTGCTGTAAACACACAGTTGATTGAACAGTTTCCACTGAGTTATTAAAATGTAGTGAGGAAAAAGGAGAAACGCACATATATTAGTATCTTAAGTTACATATGTAATACTGGATGTTGAGGTTATCTTTGACATGAATTACTATATGTGATTAAATGAGTTTAAAACAAGTACAAAATCTTTATCTATTAGCTAGAGTCAGTAAAAATAAATATTTTAATTAC
The DNA here is from genome assembly GCF_019279795.1 of Protopterus annectens. Taxonomy (NCBI): domain Eukaryota; kingdom Metazoa; phylum Chordata; order Ceratodontiformes; family Protopteridae; genus Protopterus; species Protopterus annectens. Next base: position 358,244,010 of record NC_056732.1, on the reverse strand, counting down.
ATTATCCAAAAATGAACAGTAAAAAGGAAGTTATATATATAAGGTCGAACGGCTGAAGTCTCAAAATTCATATGACCGAAGCCATAGGCTCGAAATTCAGAAGCTCAATCTTCTGAAAGGGAACTACAAAAAAAAAAAAACAATGAAACACAAAACAATGTTTCTGTAGGGGTGGCAATCCCCACTGCAACCCCCACACAGTTATTCTAACTCCGAGATCACACTACAGTGAAGAAAGGGAAATCTCCCAGTCTGTGCTGTATGCCAGTCCCCATTCAGAAGGTCGAGCTTCTGAAATTTCGAGCATATGGTCTCGGCCATATGAATTTCGAGGTTTCAGCCGTTCGACCTTCTAAAGGGGAAGTATATATTTATATATATATATATATATATATATATATATATATATATATATTTTTTTTTCCTTCTTCAAAAGACTGGTGCACATATATTAGAAAGTATTGTGAACAACAGTAATGAACATCAAAGGAGTCTATAGCCTGGCTCGGACATTTATATCTACTTAGAGTATATGTCTGACCAACTGAAAGTCTTTCATTTTGTATTTAAAAACATGTTAATTAACCAACAACTTGTGTAAAAGTCTTTGGGACAGTGTAATACATATATAAAAATGCATAAATTATTGCTTGAGCATAGTTATTCATCAACACTCTAATCTTTTGTTCATCTTTATTGTTCTAATCAAGTAAAAGCTGGATGTAAAAGTAAAAGCTCCCAAAGATTTATCTTTGGTTAACATTAAGGGGCTTCACAGTTACCTCAGTAAAATATATTAAAGTACATTTTGTTAAGATGAATAGATAATGTTGGACTGCATTTATTTTTATAGGATTAAAAGTCTGAATACATTGTTACCTATATTATTTGTAACAAGAAGTAGTGAATGACCAAATCAATAAAGGGAAAGTGAGGTGACTATATTAAAATGTGCTTAATGCTGACTGTTAATCAACACTGCAAAAATAAAACTTCATGTAGGCTATTCTTACAATGGTAATGACGCAGTGTCATATAGCTACTAAGCATTGTTAAGTAAAGGTTAGTGATGATTATTAAATTTCCTGTATTATTAAAACAAACTTCTGTACATCACACTCTTATTTAATTTTCTGTTCAGATGCAGATAATTTATTATGTGTTATATTCTAATCATTCATCTTGCATATGTTTATTATTTATTTTAATTCTGCAAGGACTTATTAACTTGCTGTTGTTTTCTAAACAATCTTAGTTGGAGTGCAGCCATTTTAGATATTGTACATGTAATAGAGAAATTCCAACAGACTTTGTAATATAGAAGCAAGTTATATGTTCATTAAGGAAAAGAACCTTATTAACTAGGTTGTATTGCTGTAACACCTTATTAACTAGGTTTTATTGCTGTAGCAATGCTTGCAGTTTTTAAGTTTGCCACCAGAGACTTTAATGGTCAACTCATTTATTTTAATCTTTGTTAAATCTAGTTGTTTACACCTTTTATTCACCTCATACAAGACAGATGATTCTTAGAAGTTTTTCTTGCTCAAGATTCTTGCAATTATAAAAGCTTCTACATAGCCAAAATCGTCTGATTGGACTGGATCGGACCCAAGGCCACTATCTTAGTGCGGCTATCTACAGTATCATAATCGCATTTAACTGTGTGCTTATTCACCCTAACAGCTCTTAACAAAAGATTCTTAGAAGTACTGTTTGACAGTAGCATCCAGGACCATCTTACACATGTTCTTTTCCAAAAGTAATGAAGCATGTGATTTGTTTGCATGTAACTGCCTTAATGTCTACAATTAGCAAGGCTACAACACCTTTTTTGTATTGAACTGCCTTAATGTCTACAATTAGCAGAACTATAACACCTTCTAGTCAAAAATTTTATTAGATGACACCCATATAGACCCTCTAGTCTTATGCAGCAATATGAAAAAGCTGTTAACCAGGTTCTGCTGTACAAATACTCTGTACTTGTCTTCAGTCTAATAGAACTTCTTGGCACTGACGCTTGAGGGTACAGTTATAACAAAATGTTCTCAAAAGCTTGTACAGTTCAAGTATTACATAATCAGGAAATGCTACTAGAGACTTTAAATTGTGTGTATATTTATATTTCTAAGTCTGGACTAAATAGAAGTTATGTTCTTACCATAACGTTCCATGTTAGTTGTCTTCTTCTCGCCTTCTTCTTGCTGGATGGGTTCGGAGCGACCTCGGCTCCGACTCGGCCACTCTAAAAGCTCGAGAGTTGGTTCCACCGGCTCGAGGCTCCCCTTATATCCCACAATGCTAGGCGAGAGTTACCTCAGATCTCGTTTGTAAGCTAACCCCAGCTTATAACAGAAACAGTATAACTGTAAAAAACAGAATCCACCTCTAACAACAGGAAGAAGAAGGGTGACCTACATCCTGAAACAAGAAATATGCATAATAGCATATAGCTAAGAAAGAGGTGGTAGAAAGAGAGGTCACGATCACAACTCCTCTAGGTCTGTCCAGGCCAGGGGAAGGAGGGAAGTTTAGAAGAAGACAACTAACATGGAACGTTATGGTAAGAACATAACTTCTATATGTTAAGTTGTCTATCTCGCTTCATTCTTGCTGGATGGGACCGCCCCTAGCACCTTGTCCCGGTGGCCTAACGGAACAGACTCCTGAGAACAGTGGAACCAAAATTAGCTCTATGCCTAGAAGCTAAATCCAACTTATAATGGGAAATAAAAGTGTGAGGAGTAGCCCAAGTAGCCGCTGCACAAATGGTGTCAATAGGCAGTCTGTCTTGAAGGCTAGAGAAGTAGCCAAAGCTCTGGTGGAATGGGCTTTAGGCTTGTTAGGCAGTTTTGGTGTCTAATCTCATAAACAAGGGTAATCAGAGATGTTAGCCATCTGGATAAAGATACCTTTGAAACTGGAAGTCCCTTTCTGCTTCCGTCATAGGAGACAAACAGCTGATCAGATTTTCTGAATTGTTTCGTCCTGTCCAAGTAGTACCTTAATTGACGATGAACATCCAGACAGTGTAATTTTTGTTCAGACCTATTTGAATACTCCGGGAAAAAGACAGGGAGGTCAATGCATTGGTTTAGATTTGATGTTGAAACCACCTTAGGCAAAAGGACGGGTTAGTTCGTAAGGAAACTCTGTCCTTATGGAACACAAGGTAAGGAGAACGACAACTGAGTGCTTGAAGTTCTGAAATTCTTCTAGCTGATGTGATAGCCACCAGAAAGAGAGTTTTCCATGATAATAACTTTAAGGAACATGAAGCTGCAGGTTCGAAGGGGAAAGAATCAAAGAAGCAAGAACTAAATTTAGGTCCCAAGGAGAAGGAGGATTTCTTACAGGAGGTCTGAGAAGAAAACTCCTTTCAAAAGGCTTTGCAGAGTTTGTGGGACATTAGGGCAGATTCAGAAATACCCACATGGAAATTAGAAATAGCTGCCAATTGAACCTTAAGAGTAGATGGAGATGAACCTGCATGGAAGAGTTCAGCAAGAAAATCAAGGACTAGTTGGATGGAAGCGGTGAAAGGATCTATGTCCTTTCCTTGTGCCCAATATGAAAACTCAAATAAATCTTCGAGTGGAAGATTTATGGGAAGCTATCAAAATATCTCTAACAGAGTGAGATAATTGAGGAAGCCTGGCTACGGTTGGAAGTGGAGGAACCAAGCAGTGAGGTTCAGAGAGGGAGGCGATGAAACTGACCCGACTGATGGATCAAAAGATCTGGAACTAGGTCCAGATTCCACGGTCGCTCCAAAAGAAATCGATGCAGAAAGGGGAACCACACTTGCCGAGGCCAGTAAGGAGCAATGAGGATCAAGGAGGCCTTCTGAGCGATAGCTTTCTGTATTACTTGAGAGATCAGTGGGAAAGGAGGAAATGCATACAGAAGTCCCCGGGCCAAACTTGACTAGCTGTCCCTGCTGGGTTGGCCTGGTAAAGGGAATAGAGTGAAGTATTCTCTGCACTTGCTGTTTTGGGGAGTAGCAAAAAGATTGCAGCAAGGCTGACCCCACTTGAGAAAAATCTCTCTCACTACAGAGTCTTTCAGAGACCACTCGTGAGGCATGAGAATAGCTCTGCTCAACTTGTCCGCAATGTGATTGGACTTCCGGGATGTGTTGCTATCAGAAAACGCTGAGAAGAAATCGCCCATTGCCACAGTCTGAGTGCTTCACACAGGGTATGATCTGGTTCCTTGTTTGTTGATGTACCACACTACAGACATATTGTCTGTCTGGATTGCAATCGTTCCCAAGGGAAGAGAGTCTTGAAGGGCTTGCAACGCTAAAAGCACTGCTCTCATCTCCAGAACATTTATGTGCAAGTGGCATGCCATGTGCCCTGGACTGTCCTGCCCTGATAATGCCCCCACCCGATCAGGGAGGCATCCGTTGTCAGAGTAGCAACCGGAGGAGGTGGAACAAATGGTCTCCCAACAGGAGCTGGGGAAGACATCCACCACATGAGATGCTTTTGCGCTTATGTGATCATAATGGTGTGAGACATTGGAAGTTCCTGGTATGACCATTGAGAAAAAGCATCCACTGAAGGATCCGCATGTGGTATCTGGCCAATGGAAGGAGAGGTATGGCCTGCCATGATTCCCAACACCTTTAGAACTAACCTGGCTTTGGCTCTGTTGTTGTTGAGAAGTAGTGATACCAATTTTTGAATGTCTGATATCCTTTGGTTCGTTAGTGTTGCAGACATGTTTACAGTATCTAAATTTGCGCCTATGTAGGTATATAGTACGACAAGGCGACAAAACAGACTTTTTCGCAATTTATTGAGATACCCAGTTTTGACAGACGCTAAAAGTGTAATCTCTGGCCATCAGAAGGAGATGCTTGGTGGGAGCTGTGAGGAGCCAGTCGTCCAAATATGGAAACACCTGGAATCCTTGTCGCCTCAGGTGAGAAGCTACCACTGCCATGCATTTGGTAAACACCAGTGGTGAGACCAAAGGGCAGGGCCCTGAATTGAAAATGACTGGTTCCCAGCCTGAAGCGGAGGAATCTTCTGGAGCCGCCTGTTCATTTTATGTGATAGTGCAGCGCCCTGAAGGTCTATAGAGCACATCCAGTTTCCTTTTCCCAATAGGGAAGAATGGATTGCAGCGTGACCATCCGAAATCTTGTTTTCTTGACCGATCTGTTCAAGATACTGAGATCCAAAATTGGTCTCCAGTCCCCTGTTTTCTTTGGAACTAAAAAGAACCTTGAGTAGATTCCGGATCCTAGTTGGTCTGCTGGCACTGGCTGAATAGCTCTTTTGCAAGCAGTTTTGAAATTTCCAAAGCTGCTATATCCCTTTGAGCGGTGGAACATCTGGAAGGGATTTTTGACTGATTTGGAAAACGAAGAAAGGGAATAGAATAACCTTCGAAATGATGGACTGTACCCATTTGTCTTGTGTCAAGGATAGCCAGGCTTCTGGGTACAGTGACACTTTCCCGACTGCCTCAAGATGGGCAGTCGGGCAACACCTCAGGGATGCTGAAAGGGCTTATCGGAGTTGCCCTGGTTCCGGACCCCCTCTGCCTCTAGGCGGTCTACCATTGTTGTTCCCCTCTGCCTCTGGCGGGAACCGACTCTCGTCAGGCGAAGTCCCTTGAGATTGTTTACGACCTATCTTTTCCCCTTCTGGCCTTTGGGGTAAGGCCTAGAAGGAGAAAGCGGAAAACGGCAGAAAGGGTCTTGCCATCAATCTCGCACCTAGTCAGGGTCTCTTTCACTTGTGGACCAAAAAGAGATGATCCATCAAAAGGGAGTTGAAGACGCCTTTGAAAAAGGTCTTTAAAAAATTGCATAGCATCATCCAGGCGCGCACACGTAAGGCTACCCCTGTTCCTCTTGGCTCTCTTCCATCGGCCGCATAAGAGAGGAGCGCATGGAGGAGTTGGAAATAATGGGATAGCCAGCTGCGTGTTTGTTTTTCTCTTGGAATCCCCGCAGCTGTAGGTCCTTCAGCATTTCACTCGCTTTGATCAAGTCCCTTTGAAGACGGATGGCACAGGTAATTCAGAGCCAAACGATAGTAAATGTCGCTGAGGAGAACATCCGCCCTGTACCTATCCATGGACCCAGATTCCTTGTTAGGTGGATGGACAGGCACTGAAGGATCGGCCAGTTCCTTCTTTGTGCGGCAGCTACCACCATAGCATCCACAGAGACTCCTTTTGATAAAATTCCTTGTCTGATGGAGCTGTGATGAATTTGGAGGGTCTCCTGGGAGTGGGGTCCACTGAATCAGGAGCCGTCCATGCCTTTTAGCAACCACCTGCATGAGGGGGTCAAGGGGGACACCCAGGAGGTGGAAGGACGAGAGCCAAACGCCTCAAGATACACAGATTCCCCCTCCAAGGGTTGAGGGCTGGCCAATTTCCCTCTGTTTAAGGATCTCCAGAATGTCTGCAAATGAGACATCTTCAGAAGGGGAACGGGGAACCCTCAGAATCATCCAGATCTGTGTCCGACGTGATAGACTCAGGTGAGTCAATGTGCTTCCTTCTTCCTCTCTTCGGGGGCTCTTCTGCCAAATCAGGAGAGGCCTCGGAAGAGGATGAAATCCCAAAGGGAGCTCCTGAGGAGTTGGCTCTCTGCGGTCCGGGATGAGGGTGAGTCGACTTAGACTTACCCTGAGGCAGCATAGAGGGAGGGGCTGACGGAGCCGACTGTGGAGTAGAGCCAGGCTCTAACACACCCATGACCCCCTCAGCACCCCTGTCAGGCAGAGCCAGAGGTCCCGCCCGAGGAGCTACCCCCTCGGCACCGACAGTGATGGCTCGGAGCCGAACTCACCAGCCGCCGACGAGAGAGGAGGGGGTCGGACAAGGGTCCGATGCCACTCACCCGAGCCCGCCGAGGGAAGTCCGCGCCGAGATTCCTCCATGGAAGAAAAGCCGACGACGGGGCGAGAAGACAATTGTCTCGCCCGAGGGTGACCACAGTCTCGGTTCGACACGACCCGCTCCGAACTCAAGAGAGTCGAAGGAGGAAGGAGTTGATGGACGGGCAGGCACCGACTGATGAGTCGGGCTCTGAAGCATCTGGGCTAGTGCCTCGGACTTGAGTAGTCGACTCACCACCCTCTGAAGGTCATGATCGGACAGCCTCGATGACCTAGAGGAATGAGACCTTGGCTCCGTTCAGACAGCAGGGGAGATCCTGGAGCCGAATGAACGGAGCCAAGAGAAGGTGACCTAGACCTTTCTGGTTGTCGGCTCAAGATCTTGTCGGAGCCGACACGAGATCGATACCTTGCCCGCCCCGCCGACAGAAAGCCACAGAAACTGTGGACTGTCTTATCGGCTCCAGCCGGAGCCGATAAAGGCAAAGGTTGAACAACCTGAGGTCTCGGCTCAGAGCCGGAGGCGAAGACCTCGATGCCTTGGAGGGCTTCCCTGTTGAGACAGACAGGGAATCCTCAGGCTTCAACAAGCCTCTCAGAATAAGCTTGTTTTTCTTTCCTGCAGGACCCTGGGGCTGAAGCCATGGCAGACAGCACAGGAGTCCTGCAGGTCCCAGTCAGATAGACACAAGAAAGTGTGAGCGCCTGTCAGAGACATTTTCTGACAGCACACATCACAACCTTTGAATCCGAGACTTTTTTTTTTTTGACATAGCCTAACTGGTGAACACAAACACACTCTCAAACACACCAGTTATACCCTGTCAGAATAACAACTTTAGTAAAAATACTAAAAAATAAAGTACAATAAACAGTAGTACACTACACAAACACTAGGGAAGGGAAGGCCTAAGGCCCAAGGGAAGAACTAAAAGTTCTTTTTAACAAGAAACGGAAAAATTAGGTCGGGGATAAAGTTCAATGAACTACACTAATTTAAGAATAATTAAACTAAAAGGGGTAAAAAGAGTAACTTTTATAGAAAAGCTAAAACTCACCAGGAACCGGTAGAACAACCAACCTCGCTGTAGCGGCAAACGAGATCTGAGGTAACTCTCGCCTAGCATTGTGGGATATAGGGGAGCCTGAGCCGGGTGGAACCAACTCTCGAGCTTTTAGAGTGGAGCCGAGGTCCCATCCAGCAAGAATGAAGGCGAGATAGACAACTTAACATTTTAGGTTTATACTTGTTTCTGTCAGCTGTAATTTAAATTAGTAATCATATTAAACTGTTGTTTTTCAATTTCTAAACATCAGCTTGAAAGTAGTAACTTTTTATACAAATGAAAGAATATAACTTACTGAAATGCAGCAGTCCAGGTGTTTTCAGCTTTAATTAGGAAGTTTGAAATTAAGGGTACATCTCCAATACTGTTCCCTACCCTTCCTGTAGGGTGCAGTATAGCAGAACAAACCAATAGCTTCCAGAAGCCTTAGGGAAGACAAGGCAGTTTAAAAACAGCTCGAGGGTCATCTCGAGGTAAGAAAAAGTTTCACCTCGAATTTAAACAACATTCTTTTAGTAAAAATGGCTTAGTGAGGTAAAAAAGGGAAATATAAAGCTAAAAATGGTGCCATTTGTAATACTGGATGTTTCCCAATTTACACAGTCTAATAGATACTCCAACATTAATAAAACATTAAATTGAGCATTTAAGGTTAAATCAGTGAAAACAAAAACACAGATTATCTAATGTAATTAAGTTATTGTGACACTTTATATTATGTAGTTGGTTAAACAAGTGCATTAGTATTTTAATAAAGTTTTTTTGCATGTATGCAGCATAGAGCCTTGCTCCCAACTCACTTAAAGAAGCAGCTGCACATATTAGATTTACTAACAGTGCCTTATTTGGAAATCAACTCAGTTTTGTTTTTGTTTTCTTTTTGGCTATAAATTATTTCAGTATGCAATGAGATTAAACTTTTTTAAGCAGTTCCTTAGTATTATTGCTGTAAGTTAACTATTTGCTCTGTGTGTTAAATGATATTTAAACAGCATTAATTACCATAATGGTGCAGTAAGTATGAATTAAGAGATATTAATCACTAACAAAAAAAAATATTTCATTATTTACCATTTGATTCTTTGAAGGATGAATTTGTTGTGGCAGCTGAAGTCTCAGTTTTTTGTTTGTTCTTTTTGACATCATTCCATATATTTTTCTCAGATGTTCTTTTTAAAGAAGACAGGGAGAAGTCCATATCCTCTGGGATGGTCATTAGGTTACTGTTTGTTATAATGGAGGTAGCTTCATCCAGGTATTAAAAGATTTTTGTACCAAAAGAAAGGTGCATTTTTATTTTATCTGAGTACAATATTTGGGCTCTGATGTTGTTTTGTTTCCGATGTTTAATTACTGGCCAACACTTCTTCCTCATTTCCAGAATTCTCACAGAGTAGTCATTGTCAAATCTGATGGGGTGTAGGTTCAATTTTAATGGGGCTTTCCTCCAAGCTGTTTGTAACACTAGTTCCTTATCAAGATAAGAGATGAATTTTACAACAATAGATCTCAGTGTTGCTGTGGGGGATGTGGGCACTGGCTTACAATTGCCCTATGAGCTCTTTCTATACCAAACAAGAGCCCTTCTTGCAAGTCTAAAATTTTGGGAATCCAGTTATTCAAAAATAAAGTCATGTTCTCACCTTCTGTTTTCTCTGGTACTCAAAAAATTCGAATATTGCATCTTCTCTCCCGATTTTCAAGATCATCAATTTTATTCATTAGCCATGTGATTTGTTTGAGAAGAAAGTCTGTGTGCAGTTCATCCTCTTTTAATCTTCCATCTATGTTGGTTATGGCTGTCTCCATATCCATTATTTTATTTTGATTTTGTTGAAAAAGGTGTCTAAAAATTTGTTTCTTTAGAACTATTCTCACTTAATTTCTCCAGCTTTTGTTGAAAGTCATCCATCTTCAGTGATAGTGAGTGTAGAGTGGAAGACACCAGCTATAGTTCTTTCCTTAGTGCAGTATCAGATTGTGAAGACTTGGAGCTGTTCATTTTCCTTCAAGTCTAGTCTCAAATAATTTGACAGGAATTGTTTGGAATAAAAACTTCAAAGCTTGTAAAGTTAGTTTAGACTATTAGTAACTAGATTTTATAAAATTTAAGTATATATATATATATATATATATATATGTATATATATATATTACTCTAATTCCTGTCTATATTAACTTTATAGAACTCAGAAAAATGTTGTGCTTAGCTGGCCATTTAGGCTCCCCCCTTATGTTTCTGAAATGTGAGCAATATAAGGGTTTGAAAGGATAAGATCATGAATTATAGTTAGGGTAGGAACTACTGCAGGTTTACTTATGAAAAGTAGAATTTAAAATGTAGAATATATAGGCACTGTTGGAGAGGGGTCTAAGTATGACTGGATATAGTGCAAAGCAGTATAGGAGGGAGGATGTTGTGAATGAAACTAAATGTTAAATGGAAGTTGGGAAATAGGAAAATACAAGCAGCAGTATTTCTATGATAGTTGAGAAGTTGTTTGGGTAGGTTTAGGGAATGAGTGTCACAGGTAAAATGTGTATGTGAGAAGTTTAATGGTAGAGTAAGAGAGGGTGGGTGAGAATTTGGGGGTAGGATAGGGGATCATTAGCAAGGCTGAGTAGCTAACTTTCTACCCTCAGGTCAGTTTCAGAGAGCAATTAGTTTATAGCAAGTGCAAAGCAAGTAACAAGTAGGCACAAAGTAGAACGGGTTTTCTTTCATTTACTGAATGCAGAAATTAAGATGCTAGGAAGACTAAGTAACTGGCATCTGCAATGTCATCTGTTGGTCAAGTGAAGGGACAGTGACCAACTAGTAAGTGGTTTAGAGTGCAAGGACTACTCCTTTGGGGGGAATATCAAAGCCATTTTACAGCACAGGGCAGACACATTTTTGACTAGTTAAGAGTTAATCCAAGCAAGGGTTTTCATGTTAAACATTGCTTATGTTGCAAATTACAACGTTTTCAGTGAAAACATTTGGGAGTTGGGCCTTGTGGCTGAGCTCCTGCAGTATCAGGGTCAGGATTGGATGTAGTGACCACAAGCTGTGCACTTTGAAGGAAGATGGTGGCTGAATGAACAGGTAGGTACTTTTAGTGCTATGCAGTTGAAGCTCATAATGCAAGCATGTTATAAATCAAAGTGGAAAGGGATAATTATGACACTGGGGATATTTCCAGAAATAAGGAGAGAGTAGGATTTTGAATCCAGATCCTTAAGAAAAATAACTATACAGAATATTATATTCATAAAGTTGCAGAAAGTATTTTAAGAACTAAGCCAACATGGAAATGGAGAAAAGGAGGTTTGCCAATAGGGATGAATGCAAGTAGGAATGCAAAAATGGACAAGAGGGGTCTAGAATTTACTGGAGAAAATTGTCAAAACAACCAAGCAAATAAGTAGAGATGTAAAGGTAACGGAGTGGGATGAGGCCAAGCAGAAGTTTGGACTGTAGGTTAGAGACTATGCTCCCTACCAGAGATTGCTATCAGTGCATAGGCAAAGAGAAAGGGATTGGGGAGTTTCTAGTCAAACCTAGAACAGAAGGTGCAATTAAAAAGGGGATAATTAGTAAGTCATGTCATGATAACTATAAGAATGAATCAGCGGAGGGTAGAAATGATTGGGAGAAGAGACTTTAAAGCCAGTTAACAAACAAACAATGGAAAGACAAGTATGCAACAGAGTTCAGAAGGTTTAGGATTGTTGCTTGGAAGTGTTGCAATATGCATTTTTATACCACAAGCAAATGTAAGAGAATATTTTCTCAGGTGGGTAGCAAATGCTAGAGGTGTGATAGAAAACAGAGATGTAACTGGAAACGTTTTTTGGGGATTGTAACAAGTTGGCAGATTTAAAAATTCTATACAGAGAACTCTGCCAGTAATGATGGGTGGAGCAAATTGCTGTAACTAAAGAAATAATTCTTTTGACCTGGGACCCATGATCTGATTTGGAAGTGATGAATGTTGTATATGACAAAAAACAGAGTCTATATCTTTAGAAAAGAGGAAGGAGCAAATTACATAAAAATGAATGGAATTTGTGAGAATAGTACATGCAGAGTAATGTTCAAGGCAAGGAGTGAGGTTTTTGGGAAAGCAGGAATTTAACAATTTATGTAATCTTGGAGAGAATAACTGTTACTGCATAAATATGACAAATATTAATATGGTTTGCTTTCTTTTCAGTTAATGGATTTGTGCATATTAGTTTAATAAGTGTAATTAAAAATATTAAAACTTTATTTGGATCTATATTCAAGTTGGGTCAGCCACAATATTCTTTTAGTCCATCTTCTCTCCAGTCTTATCTATCTGATCTTTCAAAAATATCTTGTATGGAAATTGGAGAGTTTCTGAGAAACAAACATTGGTCTAATAATAAAAGTACCCAAACAGCAAAACAAAGCCAGCAACCATATAGCAGATCCGATAAAATCCTTTATTGATAGATTCCTTATAGTAACATCAAATCAGACCAGTTTCGGCTGGCAAAAAGCACAGCCTTCTTCAGTGACAAACAGAAATAAACTGATGTTACAATTTAAATAGTAGTATGAACTAATCTAATTGGTTCATTTCAAAATTGCTCATTTAGTCCAGGTGAAAAAAGTGCACCTAGTTTTGTAATCAATTTCTTTTCTTTGGTATCTAACATAGAGTGCCATTCTGTTTTATTAAATGTAATACCCTTGACCAAATCAATCACAATAAAAGAAAATCTGGCAGTTTGATGTTTCAGTGTATGTATGTACAAAGCATTATTCATTTTTTTGTTTTTAATATTACTCACATGTTCAGAAATACGTAATCTCAATGGACAAGATGTCTGGCCAACATAGAAAGACCCACAAGTACATGTGGCCAGATAAACAAGCCATTCATTACTGCAATTTGCGAAGAATGGAATGTCATAAACCCTTGCACAATTCCTACTAGTAAATTCTTTGGATTTGGTAATTTTGTCGCAGTTACTACAATGACCACAGGGGAAGCACCCAACTAGAGGTTCCCCAGTCATAGTCGTTTGTAAAAACTGTACATTCCTTTCATTGTGTGTGTGTTTGTAATGGTTAAAGCATGATGCCAGATTTTTTCCTTTATGGAAAGAAAATAAACATCTATCTGGTAATATATCTGATAATTCTGGTAAATTTAGTAAAATATTCCAGTTCCTCTGGACACTATTGATGAGTACATCTGAGTTCCTATCTTATGTTGTTACGAACCTGATCGACTGTGTGGTCCCCTGATCCCTAGGCTTGTAGGTTAATAAATCCTACCTCGATAAGTTGTCTGCCCAATTGCAGGCCCGCAGATTTTCTTTTATTGTGATTGATTTGGTCAAGGGTATTAAATTTAATAAAACAGGATGGCACTCTATGTTAGATACCAAAGAAAAGAAATGGATTACAAAACTAGGTGCACTTTTTTAACCTGGACTAAATGAGCAATTTTGAAATGAACCAATTAGATTAGTTCATACTACTATTTAAATTGTAACATCAGTTTATTTTTGTTTGTCACTGAAGAAGGCTGTGCTTTTTGCCAGCCGATACCGGTCTGATTTGATGTTACTATAAGGAATCTATCAATAAAGGATTTTATCAGATCTGCTATATGGTTGCTGGCTTCGTTTTGCTGTTTGGGTACTTTTGTTTTTGGTGCCGTGCAACATTCCCCGCGCAGGAGGCTCTTTTTGAGTGTTACACTTTGTATTACATCCTGCTGGGGGCCATGGATCCGATGCTGGCTGTATGGTCTATCTACAGCCACCATTTTGCCTTTTTTACTAATTTGGTTCATTTTTGCTCCTTGTGCCTTCTGGATTCCATACCAATAACTATGGTTTTTACTCGTTACCAATGACTTATGGATTTTGGATTTGCGTGACTGTTTCAGAGTTATTAGTACTAATTTTCACCAACCGTGATTGGGATTGACGACCTCACGTGGTGATTTGTTTTTTTGTGGACATTTAACGGTTATATTGCCTATAAATATCCTGCTTTTTGAATATTAAGATAATCTTTTGAGCTCGTGGACCTTTTTTAATAATTATTTTTCAACAACAGGGTCCTTTCTGACAGGGCTCGCAAGTCAACTAATGGATATGGCAATTATCAATAAACGCTGGATCCAGGTACTGTGTTTTGCTTTTAAAATATTTTCTTAGCCCTTATACAGTATTTTTGTTTATCGGGGCCATTTGTTCTGGTAGACATTCGCCAACTAGTTTGGAGCGGTGTTTTTGATCGGAACTGCTTCACTACTAAATGGTCGTATTTTCAGTTGGACTTTTTTGTTTCTAGCATAAAGGCACTGCGGGGCTTTTGTCAACATTATATTGTGGATTCATCTACTTCTAACATCAGTGGCCATTATGATGTGTTCGCGAGCCGACTAGGGAATATTGTGACATCCAGTAACCACTTATACATCATTTTTGTTTATCGGGGCCATTTGTTCTGGTAGGCATTCACCAACTAGTTTGGAGTGGTGTTTTGGATCGGAACTGCTTCACTACTAAATGGTCATATTTTCAATTGGACTTTTTTGCTTCTAGCATAAAGGCACTGTGGGGCTTTTGTCAACGTTATATTATGGATTCATTTACCAATTACTTCTAACATCAGTGGCCATTATGATGTGTTCGCGAGCCGACTAGGGAATATTGTGACATCCAGTAACCGCTGGTCCTTGGTACTTTGTTTTACTTATAATATACTGGTTTATCCTTCTATACTATTTTTGGTTTATCGGGACCTTTTGGTTTGGAAGGTATTCGTAAATCAGTATCGAGCGGTGTTTGGGAATGGAACTGTTCTTCTACTTTGAACATTTATTATGATCGTTCCCAGTATATAGTCACTGTGTGGCTTTCATCTATATTATATTATACCTTTGCTGATTATATGGTGGGACAGGCACATTGGACTTAATTTTGTCTACTCTTGTATTTAGAGTAATTTCCTTTTTGTGTTATGAATGGAGTTTTAGGGCCTTTGTCTTTCAAAAACATAAGACAGATTTTGAATAATTGTTTTGTTTGCATTAGGTTGTATGACACAGCAACTATTATTGTTAGTTAAATAATTGTATGACTATCATATGTAATTTTGTGATGTTATATCCTATTCATAATAGTTGTTTATTACATAGGGTCTGATTCCTTTTGGACCTTAATATCGCCCTTAGGTGTCTATATTTGTTTATCTATGTAACATGTCATTTTCAGAATAGGTCTGTATTTTTCAATACATTTAGGGGGTTGCTTTTTATAGACCATACTTTGAGTAGTATGAATGTTTTCATGAAGACTATGGTTCTGATTTGTATTCTTGGTTCAAGAATATGGGTTTGAAATTGTTTCTGGTCATCATTGTATGTTTGACATTTACCAACTATACTATTTTATTCAAAGGGATGGTTGTAATTGCTATTTTTAGCATTCTTTAATCCTGTTTATTTAAAATGATGGATTCCCTTAAAGGTTTTTTGTTTGAAACATTTAAAAACATATGTACTTTTTTAAATAGACCTGTCCTGTTTTTTTTGCAACCAATTGTGGTGAGCTGTTTGGGTTGGCCCCCTGATTTCAGTGGTTTATTAGACTGTATTTTATAACTGTTAGATTGGATGTGACCATTTACCACTATCAAACAACTAGATAATTTTTGGATTTCCAAAGGCATTACACTTTAGGTCTTTCTAGTGATTATTTTTATATTTGGTTATCTGATTTGTAATTCTATATGCTATTTATTGGCCATTGATCATTGGTGGTTTCATGTTTCATTTGACCTTGGGAACATAGCAATCTAAGCAGGTGGCATTTTAGCCTATCCACTGAAGCTATTATTGTTTCCTTTACATTCTATTGACGTGGTACTCTTAGGTGAGGCCATTATTGTCAATTTTGCAAGTTAGTTTATTTTCATAATAATCATAATGGACCTATTTCATTTGGTTTCTGGGCTTTCAGCTGATAGAGAAGATTTGAGTGTTTTTGGCCTTGGTGTCTGTCCTACTAGCAATTCCTCTAATGACCCCTTGGGACCTGAGGCGTCATGTAGTTTGGCCTTTGATAATCTTTATAAGCATCTAAAAATACTAAGATCCAATGTTTGGCATTCCAAACTTTTTAAGGCCTACATTGCAAAAGGCATCACCCCCAGGGGTCTTAGAATTCGAATTCAACCTCATGTGGGACAGCCGGATGATGAGCTTAATAGCCAGTGGTCTAATATACAACAGCATGCAACAATGTCATTTGTTGAGGCTTTGTCCAAATATTATGACAGAATTATTGATTCTGAAATCATTACAGTAACCGAGTTATGTAATGATGTACAAAAATTTGAGGGTGAGGTATCCTTTAAAAAATATCTTAATAAAGTGGCTAATGATCTCACCAATCTTGAGGAACAGTTAAAATCCAGAAAAATTTAAAAATTCAAGCGTGACCAATCTGATTATCAGGGGGCCAACCCTTTTAGCTACCCTTCTAAACATGTTAGATTTAACCCTCAACCAGTTAAAACACCAAGAAGGAAAAGACCTAGGTCCATATTACGTAAAAAATCTGTAGCCAATGGTTCATTCACTGATGAACCTTCATCATACACAGATAGTGACATACAGCTAGCATTGGATTCACCAAACCCTAAGAGAGTTCAGGATTTTGTCCCTTTAGGGGGAAATATAAACGTGGGGGTAGGAAACACAAAAGGAATCGAGAACATTCAGAGTCTGCTAAAATTGGTAACGCAGAAATAAATAATGTTCATTCTAATGTCTTAAATTTGTCTGATTTTATTCTGTCTCCATCACAATTGGCTATTCTTAATAAAGGCTTAACCTTCATTCCCGGTTTTGTAATATCTGAGGATTTGTTGGCTCAGGATGTTATGTCATTTTGTAGAACTCTCAACTTGAAATTACAATTTGGGGATGGGGTTGCATCATATGATCATGATAAATTTATATATCATAAATCAAAATATCTTCCTCCAATGCACCCTATTGTACATTTGTTCCAGAGCATGATTCTTAAAGATCTACATTTCACTAGCTCTGGCTATTTTTGAACTACAACAAAACAAGGATATAGTTATCTCAGCAGATAAAGGTGGCGCAGTTGTGGTTATGAATTGGTCAGATTATGACAAAGAGGCCAGGAGACAATTATCTGATAGACGTTACTATGCTGAAAAGTGTCTCAATCCAACACACAGATTTAAGAAACAGATTAATGAGTTCCTTATTAATGCTAGAGACACTGGCATCATAACTACTTCTATGTTTCAACAACTAACTATCCAGGATCCTATTAACCAATATATCTATTTTCTTCCAAAAATACATAAGGAACCTGTGCACCCTCCGGGTAGACGAATAGTCTCGGGTCGGGGCTATCTTACTGAACCTTTATCCTTGTTTCTGACTAGACATCTTAAGCCTTTATTGACCCATGTTTAGTCTCGCTTACAAGATACAACTGAATTTTTACACATTATATCAGACACACAGTTGGAACCTGGTTGGCTGATGTGTACACTTGATGTGAGTTCTCTGTATACCAACATTCCACATGAGGTGGGTTTGACTCATTGGCTCATTAAGGCCCATTTATATGAATCAGATTTCAATTTTTTTCTTGTGGGCCTTGCAGAGCATGTCCTTACGAATAACGTCTTTTTTTATCAAGACATCTGTTTTTGGCAGATCAAAAGTACTGCAATGGGGGCATCTTTTGCCCCCATTTATGCTGACCTTTTTATGGCATATATTGAGGAATATATCATTTACAATAGTAGCCATAATATTTATCTTACAGAAATTGATATCTGGAGACGTTATTTGGATGACTGTTGGTTGGTGTGGAGGGCCGATGTTGAATATTTGACTGAATTTGTTTCATATTTAAATGAAAATAAATGGGGTTTACAGTTTACTGTTAATTGCCATCTTGACACAATAACTTTTCTTGATGTGTTAATAACAAGACAACCAGATGAAATGAGCCAATTAGATTAGTTCATACTACTATTTAAATTGTAACATCAGTTTATTTCTGTTTGTCACTGAAGAAGGCTGTGCTTTTTGCCAACCGAAACCGGTCTGATTTGATGTTACTATAAGGAATCTATCAATAAAGGATTTTATCGGATCTGCTATATGGTTGCTGGCTTCGTTTTGCTGTTTGGGTACTTTTGTTTTTGGTGCCGTGCAACATTCCCCGCACAGAAGGCTGTTTTTGAGTGCTAATAATAAAAGTATACAAGACAACCAAAACAGACATCCATTTTAAAAGTCAAGAGAACAGATCCAAAAATCTATTAAACTTGGCATGAAATTGTTCTATGTGTGGTATGAAAGATAACTTAATCTCATCTACAATTCCCAAGTTATTGTCGGTACCAACAATATTTAACCTGGTTTTAGATGATGAATAATCTGAACTAGATTTTTTCGACCCATAGGATCATAAGTGGTTACTAGGCTAATGGCCCTAGGGCCATTACAAATCACCCTGTTCCCAAGAATATCATGGTACTAAGCAGGACTAAGTCAACAACTACAGCCTCTGTCCAAGAGGGACACAGGTGAAACTCCCAGGTTGTATTTGCGGTTTCCCATTTAATCATCCAAATTAAGCTTAGAGTCAGTAAGGAGCTCTACTTCACCTGAATTGGAAGTTTGCTCCAGAGGAGAGGTAACCTTTGTGATACATATCTGTCTATCCAGCAAAACCTGTTGATGTCACATACTAGGTTGAGTTTCCTAAAGTGAGTGCATCTTGTACCATTTGATTTATGAGTGAGCAGCATTTCCATTAGAGCAGGATCTGAGATTGCTTTATATGCAAGGCAGAGATCACCTCTGAGTAGTCTGTAAGACACAGAGTATAGTGACAGCGATTTAATTCTTTCAACATATGGCATATGCTGAAGACCCTGAATTTTCTTTGCAAGAAACCTTTGAGGTATTTCCAGTTGCTGCATGTGCCTGGTAAGGTACATACCAAAGGCAGCATTGCACTCTATTATTGGACTGATGAGTGGGGAGTACGGGGGCATTATAACCTGTTTTGCTCTGGATGCAATGCCCTTATGAGGTGGCAATGCAGAAAGCTTTTCTTACCTTTGTAGAGATAGAGTGGTCAAAAGATATGTTGCTGTCAACCTGTGTGCCCAAATCTTTCACCACTGATTGCACGCATAGGGTGTTGTTCATGTGGTAATCTGCAGAGGTGTCACCTTTGCCAAAGGGGATGATAATGCAGTTAATTTTCAGGCGTTTGCCACCATGTGGCATTCCAATAACCATCTGTCCAATTTAAGGCTTTTTAAAGAATGATCTAATCAATCACCTCCAGTATTTGTCATTTCAATATTACCCCCATATTTACAGATTGTGGCATGGATATATTACTAATGTAACAAAAATTAAAGTAATGTAAGACAAGATGCTTCTGATATATCAATATTTAGTTATTTTACAGGTCCAACAATTAATCTGGGTCTTTCTATCCAACATCTGTTTGGCAACCGTTGATGTATGCATCCCACCAGCCCTACACTTGGTGTTTTAATAAACACTACATGACATCATCAACCTTCCCTGCATAAAAACCCGCTTTGGCGTGTTTTTTTCGCTTATCCTACTCAGCAACAGCTCCTTGTGGTCCTGCAGAGTGGTGCTAGCAGCAGAGAAACGAAAAGAGTGACTGCTTTCAAGATATAAGTATATTTTTTCTGTTGCTACCTGTGCGACCGTCCTTTCTAGCGAGTTTACACTGCTGATTTAACTGTTATAAGCTTGTTTTTGTGTTTTTTTATTACCTGCACTTAGTTTAAAAGTTTGTTTGTTATATTTAACTGGTGAGGCTGCCCACTCAAGTGCGCTAGCCTGTGCATTGAATATACTGTAATTATCCAGTTGTTTTCCTGAAAAAAAAAAAATTTATCCTTGTTTCCCGCCTTTCCTAAACTAGAATAGCCCCTTATACAGGCTTTGCTGTATTCTGGACTTTGGGATAGTTCCTGTGTTGCCCATTTCCTTACTTGGATAGAAGGAAGTTTCTTTGCTCACCAGTGGGAGTGGGGAGCCTTGAGCAGCCTATCTGTCCCTGAAGGAGTGACCTCAGCACAAGAATCTTGTAGTAATTGGCCGTTTTGGGCCATTTCTAGCTCTTTGAAGTTCCCTGCATAAAAACCCGCTTTAGCACGGCTTTGTGCGATTGTGCGCATAGCGCAGCATTGGGCAGCGCCGCTTAATCGGGTTTAAACTATTCCCGGCTTTACAAAGTCTGCTCTTCACTTTTTCCCTTAGAACTGCTCTCTCTCTCAAATTAAACACCCTATTCTCAGTCTAAGGCCCTGCACTTGCCCAAATAAGCAATCTTACAATCTAGCACTAATAAACTAAAAGCTGTACATCCTTTTATACTCTCCAAAATTACCTTGTCCCCTATTGGTCCTTTTTAATTAAGTGATAAAAGAGTTCCCTTTACTACTCTAGCATGTCCAAAGGTCAGTTAATGGTTTCCTCTCCGGTCCAGCTGGTGAATCTGGGAATCTTGAGGCAATGTTACAACTGCCTCATGTACACGGACAACCCTCTCCTCCTCCAAACAGGTTCAAACATATGTGAGAGATGCAACCATATAGCCAAACTGGAGGCTGAGCTCTCTCACCTCAGAACTGGTGTAACCAGTCAGGAGGAGAAGGTAACCTCACACAACACTAATCCAGTCTCACATAGTCCTACCACAACAGCAAACCAAACACATAAACACACAAAAACATACTCGGAGGCTCTAAACAAAAATCTACCTAAGCAGCAGAGACCTCCAAAGCAGACATCCAAGCAAACGCTACCCCACAGTAAAACACATGCAACACATAGCTCACAAAGTCAGTGTGCCAAACAGTCACAGCACTTAAGGCTGAATAACACACCTGATACACTTGTAATAGGTGATTCTGTAGTCAAACACAGTGATGTCCTGCTCACCAGGCTGAACAAGGAGAAGGTCACAGTGAGCTGCCTGTCGGGTGCTAGGATCCGTCACATAACGCAAGCACTCAGGTCACTCCAAAGCAAGTACAAATATGATTCTGTCATAGTACATGCTGATGTGAATGACGTGAGACGTACCTCCCACGGCTACATGAAAAGAGACATAGAGGAGCTCTCCAATCATGTAGCCCAGGCCGGTATGACCCTGACCTTGAGCAGCATCTTACCCTCACCTAGAATGATGTCGCAGTATGAAGACAAAATGATCGATTTTAACAATTGGCTAAAATTTTGGTGTCATTCAAAGGGGATCCAGTGCCTGTAAGCCTGGGATGACATGCTTGACAAGCCACGTTGCTTCGCTAGGGACGGCTTGCACCCGTCACCCCTGGGCTTTCAGATACTGGCAAAGGCTCTTGCCACCCCCATAGTGCCTTTTTTAGGCAAGGCTCAAAAGACAAACCCACCTCCATAGAAAACACAAAGAGCAAGAAACTAAGGGTAATGCTGCTGAACACCAGAAGTCTAAACCTCAAAATGCATGCACTCGAAGCTCTCCTCAGTATGGAGAACATTGATATCTGTGCAGTGACAGAAACCTGGTTCAAGGCTCCAGCGAGCACCCCAGCACCCCAAAACTCGGACCGAACCACAAAAGGAGGGGGGGGAGTATCCATATTTATCAAGGATACCCACACCTCCAGGTTAGTGGCATTGCACGAAGCATCAGAAACCATCCATGTGCAACTAACAGTGGGCAAAACTGCCTTTCAGTTTATAGCATGCTACAGACCACCATCTCAAAATCAGGAATCCCACTCGGCTTTCCTGAAAACATTGGAGAACATGAAGATCTCTCCAAACACCATTATATTGGGTGACTTCAACCACCCAAACATAGACTGGGTGCATTACTCAAGCCCCAACACCCTAGCCCAAAGGTTCCTGGAATTTATAAACTCAAATGCCATGGAACAACTAGTCACAACTCCCACAAGAGGGGAAAACATACTTGACTTGATCATCACCAACAGGGGGGGACCCTATGCTCCACACCAGAAGTATACCCCACATTGGTAAGATCAGACCATAAATTAATTTCACTGGATATACAAAACCCGACCCCACCCCCAGCCCGGAAAACCACAGTGAAAAACTTCTCAAAAGCAAACTTCACATTTCTCAAAACCGAGGTGGAATCCTTCAAGGCCCCCAGGCCAGTGGAAACTACGGCCCAAACCACAGAATCCTATATAAACGCATTCTATGGACACCTCCAGGAATGTATGGATCATGCTATCCAAAACAAAACCAAGACCCAATCGTCCAAAGGCAGGCGTCCAGTCTGGTGGACCCCAGCCATAAATAAGTTGTACAACAGAAGGAGGAGGCTACTACATGATAGAGCAAAATCCCTAAAAGGGAAGGCATCTCTGATCAGTACTAGCAAAAAATTACGATCCCTCATAAAATCGTCCAAGGCCAGCTTCAAGAGAAAAATTGCACAAGACACTAAAGACAATCACAAGGCTTTCTTTAGCTATGTTAGGAACCTGGGATGCAACTCCCAGATATGCTCAAAGTTGTTTCTAAACGACAGAAAATACACTGAACCCACAGACATTGCCAACATCCTGGCAGACAGGTTCAGTGCAAACCCCCCCCCCCCCCCAAAAGAGCAAATATCTATCCCAGCAGAGTGCAGCCTCCCTAACATCTCAGATGCTCAGGTGAAAGCCGCCTTCTCCAAAGCAAAAAACACTGCTTCAATGGGACCAGACGGAGTCCCAGGTTGCGTCCTACATGAACTCCAAGAAGAACTAAACCCTCACGTAAAACTGCTGTACAATCTCAGCCTCACTACAGGATATGTACCCAAAGAATGGCGTACAGCAACAGTGGTCCCACTCCACAAAGGTGGTGCCTCAATGGAACCTGGTAACTATCGCCCCATAAGCCTGACTAGCCTTATCTGCAAGGCCATGGAGAGGATCATCATGGAACTCATAAACAAAGACATTGGGGACCTACAGACACTAGATCCTACCCAATTCGGCTTTGTCAAGGGTAGATCCTGCCTCTTGAACCTGGTTGACTTTTTCAAAACAGTCACCAAGGCCATAGATGAAGGGAAGGTAGTCCACACAACCTATCTGGACTTTGCAAAGGCATTTGACACAATACCCCACTTGGACATCATAGATAAGCTATCCAGCTTAAATATAAACCCCTATGTCACAAGATGGGTTGCTAACTGGCTCAAAGACAGAACCCACAGAGTCAGAATTGCCAGAGCCATGTCAGACTGCAAACCGGTTACAAGTGGTGTCCCACAAGGTTCTGTTCTAGGACCTCTCTTGTTCGGCATATAATTTTCTGAGGTACAGGCCAACACGGGAGGACTATGGCTGACCAAGTTCACAGATGACTGCAAACTCGGCGCCATAATTGACTCTCCAGCTGACACGAACATCCTCCAAAAAGGTCTCACAGAGACGGATAACTGGTGCCAGAGCCATGGCCTAAAGCTAAATGCCAAAAAGTGTATAGTCATACCCTTTGGCAAAAACAAAGTGCCCACAAATTACCACATAGGTGGTAACCCATTGAGTATGGAAGAAGTAATTAGGGACCTGGGTCCCAAGTTGATAGCAATCTCTCCTTTGACAACCACATCGCCAAAGTGGTTAGAAAGACCTTCTACATAGGCGACCTTATCACAAAAGGATTCACATCTAGATCAAGTGAGGTAATAGTGCCCCTTTATTCATCCCTCATCAGGCCCATCATAGAATACAATGCCCCTTTTGGGGATGTACCTTACCCGAAACCTGCAGCAACTAGAAAGACCCCAAAAGTACCTCACAAAGAGGATCAAGGGACTCAGATCCCATATGCTGCCCGGTTAAAAAAACTCCAGCTTTACTCAGTTGCATACCGCCTACTTCGAGACGATCTATTCCAGTCATACAAAGCTATATCCAACCCAGAATTAATGGACATGTTCCACCTCAGAAAATCTAAATCCCTTAGAACCACACGCTCGAGGGACTTGAACCTCAGCACAGAAATAAATAGAACATGCTGGAGGGACAGATTCATAACCAAGAGAACTCCCTTCGCTCTGGAATAGAATCCCAGTCCATGTTAGGCAGAGCACCTCACTGACTCTCTTCAAGAGGAATCTTGATGAGTGGATGGGAGATCGTAGGTTTACCCTGGGGATTACTTCTGTGTCACTACTAGACAGAGGCACAGTAAACTAACCTTAAAAAGGGCACAGCAAACTCAAATCAAAGGGTGGCAAAAGCCAAACACACTCGGGCTAGGCTTATAAATGCCCCAGGGCAGATAGCCTAGTATGAACCTACAGTCCTTGGTCAGCAGCATTAAGGACACAATCCCAAATATTTAAGAGGTTTACAGTGCAAGAATGACCCTTTCTAAAGGTTTATTGCAAGCTGTTAAGCTTTCTGATAGCCAGAAGCCTTGCCACTGTTCTGTCATGAGCTACTTTGCCATTACTTCAGTTTAGCTGGGTAACACACTAACGGGGGAGTGGGTCTGCACAATATCAGGTGGCCTTCCATTTTTTATTAGTTTGCAGTCTCAGAATGATCGCTAGAATAAATAATGCAAAATAAGGGTTACAGCATGTCTGAGTCTAGTCAGCTCCGTGGTTATCTACATATTTGGCTCTCTGTCTTTCTTTTATTTCACTGGTTAGAAATACTGTGTACTTTAAACTCCATGATGTAGAGGGGATAAAGCCCTGACTACTTCTCAGGCAACCTGAGTCCAAACAGTGGCTCGAGCACCTGTAAAAATTGTGAGCAACTTTGTTGGTTCACCCATCTTTGGGGGACTGAGGTGGCTATATTTCGTCACATATGTGACACCTAGAGGGAGTACTGTGTATTTTACCATGTGGTGCTTGAGCCTAGCCGGTTTGCAAGTCTTACAGGAAGCCAAGGAGAACTTGGTGTATGGAAGCATGATTCCCCTTGGTGTGCAGCATATAGTGGATATAATAGCGGCAGCAGGTGAAGGGGTTTGTTGCAGTGGGGAAGAAGGTAGGTTGCTCCACAGCACTTGCAAGCTGGCCTGCTGCCAACCACTTGACTCTTGTTGTAGAGTAGATGAGCTAATTGGGATTGCTTGCCGGAACAAATGTGCTTTAAAGGCTGTCATGTAGCCCAGGGATTTCTGTCTTTGGCTACCACTAAACAAACTGACTGCAGGTAAAGTATCCATAAAACAGTCAAAGAGGATTGCTGTTTTGCTATCACAGCAGTCTTAGAAAAATTCAGGTCATCGTTACCAAGCTATGGTGGTGCAGTGGTAGCATTGTTGCCTCACAGCAAGAGGTTCTCCCATTCTATTCTCGGCGGGAGCGCCTTCTGTGTGGAGTCTGCATGTCCTCCCTGTGGTCGAGTGGTGGTCAAAGACATGCATAGAATGGGTTTGCCTTCGTTGAAAGTTGGTCGTCGAGCTGGCACCTCTGCACCCGTAAAAAAAAAATCTACTGACAATCATTAGCGGACTGGAGTTCCGCTGTGGCGACCCCTAACCGGGAAAAAGCCGAAAGAAGAAGAACAACTAACTACCAAGTCCCTATTTCACATACATGCAAAGCAGTCTACAAGAAAAGCAGTTAATAAAGCAACACTCCCTTGAGAGCCTTGAAACAATCCTGCTCATGTCCAAGTACCCTCAGTAGTGCTGTTTCAATTAATTTGCCACTAAATTTTGTTCTAAAGTCACTGGCCTTTAAGTTGCTTTGGATGTAGATCACATCACCACCTCCTCTTGTGGGCCTCTTTCTGTTGTCCCAAAAAAACATAATAGCCTAACAAATGTATCCACAAATCCAAATCAGTGAGTTAAGATATATGAATCCCATAGAGAAGCAACCCATCTGAAAACAAACATTAATGTCCAGTTGTTTTGTGTCTGTCTGTGTGTTAATCCTCTCTCTTTTCTAACAAAAAAAAAAAAAAAACAGAAAGGTGTTATTCCTTTAATTAAATTGGCTAAAATTATTTACCCTTAGGAGTCGTGATGTATGCTATTCTTTCCCATACCTTTCCTCTTTTGTGACAAAAGACTGACCAAACATCCAAAAGATGTAATTGGGTAAGTGTTGCCTCTTGTTTAAGAAACTTGTTTGCCCATTTGTTCGAATAGTTGAACTTGTCCCACTCTTTAGATTGAAGTAGCATATTTCATATATTAATCTAGACATTAAATTTGTTTCAAAATCCTCAAAACTCGCCAAATCCTCTACCAGTGTTTTCAGTGCAGCTTTGCATTGTTCATCCCTACCAAGATAACCACCATTCCAGTGTTACTCGAGTTAAACATTTTCATATATTTTCTACTTGGAAAACATGTATATTTCTTATTTATCTATCTATCTATATATAAATAGATAAGGAAGCAGCTTGTTAACAGCTTACTGCATTAATCATTTGCAGTAACTGCCAGAATGTATCCAGTTGCTGTTTTCATTTGTGTGTGAAGGCACCTCTAATAAAATAAATCATCTATAACTAAAGTTTCATCCTTAATGGTAGTGATGGCTTGGGGGCAAGAAGGGCACTTGGACATGCTCTTTGTGTTTCTGATAGTGTATGTCAGTTGGTCGATGTGCCTTGTAGTGTTATTAAATGACATGCCTATAATATCTACATTACTAATCTGATGGATGAGGTTACTGTCATCTCACTCTTGCCTTAATCTCCCTGTCATTCTGATTTAATTTCTTTATATGTTATTGAATCAAGGTACAGTCAAAGAAATGCAAGAAAGAAATTGTTTTTTATACTGGTTATTCCAGGAAATTGTGGTTCAGGCAGATAGAATCTGAATTCAGCAGTTCTGGAATGATCATTGAAGAGAAGCTGTAGTGATTAGGATATCTGAAGAACTCTAACCGTTTGTTGTACACAAGAGTATGTAAAAGGAAAATAACACTTCTGCCTCTTCAAGACAAATCCAGGTTGACTCGAAATACAGAGGTGTGGAAAAGTCAGTCACACAAACATTCCACAACATGCTGAAAGCAAGCAGAACTTTCACGAAGTGAGATTTGAGAAACTGAGCAGCCCAGAGTATGAAGAAATGGGAGAGCTGTCAGACAAGCAGACAGATATATGTATAGTTCATATAGATCTAGTAGAATGCATATTGTGTATTAAAAACTGAAAATATGCACGTGTGTTGAAATGTACTAGGTGGTGTGATGTACAGTAAATTCATGACGCACTAAAGTAATAGCTAAATCTAGAGAGAGAGATTTATTGTATACCTGGGGTATTAGGATAAGATTCAACATACAAGGACGGTCACTGCTATTTAGGTGTGATTCTGAGATGTTGCATTTTAGCACTGAGACTGTAGTATAATATCACGTGGTCTTCCTTTACTCAAGAAACATCAGTCTCAAGAGTTTATATATCTAAGTAGCAGAGGTATTTCATATGTATATATATATATATATATATATATATATATATATATATATATATATATACATACAAACACACACACCTATAGGTATATGTGTGATGATATGTGTTAACATCCATACTTGATTTGTATTTTGCTGTAATGTAAGTGCCACAAACACCTGTTTCATAAGTTTCTCAGTAATCCTCCATATCCTCTATGATCCCGCCTCTCCCATAAAGAAAGCTCCAACCTTGGTTTATTTTAAATAGAAATGTACTTTCCTGAATTCTTCTGCTCCATTATCTTCAGTAATGGCCCAAGTAAAAAGACATCTGTTACTTTCCTTGTAATGTCATTCTGCACTCACAGCACTGGCCAGGTGTCTACACACCTCTGGCCTTTCATGCAAACTTTGTAATCCCATATACAATCAATGCATCTTTTGCACAACTCAAGGCATGCTTTTGCCACATCCCTACCCTATTATAGTGCAGTACAGAGTTCTGTATACCCAAGTATTACCTCAACTCATGGAAGAATATCAGGTTCGATTTGGATCAGAGAATGTAGATGTTATAATAGCTGGGGCAAAATAAATACCTGCATCCAGGGAGGGAATTTTGAATGCTTCATAGGAGCACGCATTTCAAAAAACTAAATCATTTGTTGAGAAACTATATTTGGGATGGAGGAAAACCTAGGGTGATGTGGGGAAATGTTTCCAGAGAGGTGAAAGGTAGAGAGTTAGTGGTACTAGATGCATCTGAATACCAAAATGATGTTTGTTAGCACTGGTACTAAGGATGTTGTACCTTCAGGGATGTCCGCTAGCACTGGTAATAGGGATGTTGGACCTTCAGGGATGTCCACTAGTACTGGTAATAGGGATGTTGGACCTTCAGGATGTCCACTAGCACTGGTAATAAGAAAATTGAACCTTCAGAGATGTCTCCTAGCACTGGTAATTAGGATGTTGGAACTTCAGTATTAGGAAGAGTGGAGAAGTGATACAGGAAGTGAATGAGGGACTGAAGGGATGAGGCCTTGATGGAACTGCTACTATCGTCCGTAAGATGAGGTTCAAGTCCCCCTCTGCTAAGTGAGATGCAGCATTTAATTAAACCCCATTAACGATCAAAAGACTTAACAGGATGGGGGAACAGATGCTCCTGATATGAGGGACACAGCAGGATAAAGAGGCATTCAGTGTTGTGGAGGTGGTGTAAAAGACAATGTACAAAACATATTGGCAGCAGATAACTCTAGCTGATAGTTTACGACTTGGGAAGAGGTACAAAAAGAATTTTCTTTGTTGGAAGGAGGATCAAGGACTGATAGCAACATGAAAAAAGATGAAAAAAGCGAAAGACTGAAGGGAAGCAGGAACAACCTGAATACTAATATAAATAACAGCTGTGTGATGTGAAATGTCATGCATCTAGCAGTCAGCACACATCCTTGCATTCCTGAGTATTTTCTGAAAAATCAGCTTAAAAAGCATATGATAAACAGATGTAAATATTTTATGAATAATAAAAGCTATTACAACTGTACAAATAACAATGTTATCAGCAAGAAATGCACTTGTTAGTGACAATAGTTTATTCATAGTCTTTTCATAAATACTTTTTTAGTGACAATAGTCAGTTTATTCATAGTATTTCCATAAATATTATAGTATGTTATAATGCACATATACCCAGAATTATATTTTTGCTAAACTTTCACAAGTTGTCATATCTTGAAAGCTGTATAACCTTTCCAAACATTGTTAGAACATTTTTGTTAATGGGATACAAGCTTTCACATCTCAGCAAGAAATTCCACTGAGTGTATGTTTAAAGATTTACAAACGTATGAAAACATATGCTTGATTGTATAATTAGCAATATAAGTAACACTGAATGTTTGTCAATATGTGCAACTCACAGTATCAGTGACAGTTTTCTTCAACATTTAAGGTTTCACATGATGTCTTGCAATAGTTTAAGTTACTTAGTTTTTGAAGTATTAGGTGCATATAGAAATATTGCTTATTTTAATAATTACTTATAAACAGCTAGCTGCATCTCCAGTGCAGTGCGATATAAGCGGACAGTGACAATGAATATTTTTGTATCTCACCATGACATTTCATACCATACCCCCCAATAGTGTGCAGGTCTTTCTATTATGAAAATATGAGTATAAATATGAACATATGATTAGTAAGTGGCAAACACTGATTAATTTATCTGCTGTAGAACATCTTAGATTAACACTCTTAGTGTAATTTTGTTAATTACTCATTGCATCGCCTATTGCTGCCTGTTATTAGCTGGTAATTCACTTAAAGAAGTCAGACCCAAAAAAGGCCTGGAGGTTATAATGCTCAATGGGTATTAAATAGAATTATACAAAAAAGGTGCTATAGGCTTGAATGAGTTAAAAGGAGATTATGAGGGGGAAGACATAGAGGAACGTTATTAAACTGTTCTAAGCTTTAAGCATATTGGTAGGAGGAGAAGTATAAAAGAGAAGAAAACCTGGGAAGAAGAGCTCAGAGGGCAAATAACAGAGAAAGGGACTGGGAACAGGTAGTAGATTTGTCAGGATATGCAGTGAAGGACAGAAGATTTAGAATGTTTGCATAGTAGTGCCTGCATAGATGTTTTTTCTGGGGACAACTGGAAGGTGTTGGGAGATGCTATATTTATGACGGAGAGGGACATGAGCACATTTTTTGAGGGTGGAGGAGATTAGATACCTTCATAGAAAGACTTAAGGAATTAGTGATATAACAGCAGACAGGCTTGAGGGTAAGCAAAACTGTTCTTTACTAGGCTACAGTGAACACATTTTAGAGAATGAAATTGCAGAGAGCAAGGATTACTTTGCAGAAAAAGGCAAATACAAAAAAATGAAAATCAAAGGATAGTCCAGGAATTGCAGAAGTGTAAAAATTATTTTTTTCTTGCAAAAAAGAAAGAGGTGTATAAAGATAAGGGGTTATGGTGTATTGCGAAGTTGAGTCTGTTGCAGAGAGAGGAAAGAGAACACAAATTAGGAGAGGAAAATAATTATCTATTATTTATTTCTCATTTGTTAACCAGGTTGGTCCAGCTGAGGGTATGTCTCTGTGATCTAGCATTGACATCTGGGAATTTGTATGATCAATTAATAGGTTTATCTTCTGCTTCATTCCATTTTGGTAAATTATACTGCAGGTTACCACTCTTGTGACTTATAGGCTCATAGGTTCATGGATACTTACTAGGCTATTGATCTGTGAGGATTTTAAGAAGCCTAGCCTTACACTCCCCTGGTAGTTTTTAGGCCTTATGTTTTGTATGTATATAACTCAGAAATGGACCAAACAAGGATATTGTGGGACATTTACATGTTTCCCTTATCCACAAGGGACAAGATTGCTAAATGGGTGTTGAATTTATATTTTACCCATCCATTCATCCAAATTACATTTGAAAAGAGAAAGAGAAGTACTTTGCTTTATGTGGAGTGGAAGATGGTTCCATTGAAGCGATATTCTCTGTGATACAAACCTAGCCATCCAACATGTTCTATTTTTCAAGAGAGATTGAGGTCTCTTGAATGGGTGTTTGATACCATCAAACTTGTGAATGTGTAGTAGATCTGTCAGCTCTATACATAAGGCAGAAATTGTCTGTCAGCATCCTCCTGTACTAGGAGAGCATTCCTAGTCCCTGATCCAGACAGTTCTTTTCTATGGCTTATACAGTTTGTCTATCAGTCCTTTTCTATGGCTTATACAGTTTGTCTATCAGTCCTGACTTCAGATAAAATTCTTACATGCAACGCCTAAAGCAGTGAAGCCTCCTATTTTTCATGCAGTGACCAAGTAGTGATCTGAAGCCTATGCCAGTGTTGTTTCTACTGTTTAGGCAAGCCCCATGATGAGAAGCATTGCCATACATGTAAGAGATTTAACATGGCCACAGACAGAAGCTAGTTGATGAACATCTAGCTTACCTTACAACCATGATGATGGCAGTTGAAAGGGATCACTGGGAGGCTCCCAACATACAGGGACACTGTCTGATCTTTGAAGGAGTCAGAGAAACAGAGTGCAGGCCTCAGTCAAATCATCCTGGGGAAGTTAGTTTCATAAATGGCCTTCTGTTTCTCAAGCTTCCTCACCTCATCCTCAACCAGTGAATACTGGAGTTCATGCTTATCTTCCCCCTCTTTAGGTAATGAGGGGCCTTGAAGAGGCAAACCTCTACCATCCACCTCAGGGTTGGTACATAGCACAATATAGAAATTGTCCTTCCTATGCTTAACTGGTCTGAGGTCACCCACTACAGGCCTGATCCTGGGGAGTGGTTCTTTGAACAACTTCACTATAGCTTAGTGGTCATACTTTGAAGTGAGGACTCATCTCAGGTCTTCATTCAGGCTGGGGACTGTTTGATGGCTTATTTAGAAAAGGGCCCACTGGGTCTTTCAACTTACAGCATTTGCTGTTCAAGGATTCACCTTCAAGCAAGTTTTTGGTGGGACTCTTATAAGTGGGGTTGGATCACGCCTTCAAGATGCTTGGCCTGATATGAGCACTGAGCCCACTGCAAACCTTTTCACCTTCAAGATACTTAATGACACCAGCATTTGAGCTCAGTGCAAGCTTTTCATA
The DNA here is from genome assembly GCF_019279795.1 of Protopterus annectens. NCBI lineage: Eukaryota > Metazoa > Chordata > Ceratodontiformes > Protopteridae > Protopterus > Protopterus annectens. The sequence goes on along the minus strand of NC_056732.1, from coordinate 358,211,930 downwards.
TCCACACATCATCTTTAGCAGGTGAGACCATGAGCTAGTTTCCCATCACCCACTGACTGCAGCATACTTGTCATAACATTACCCCCAATGTCACTGGAGGCAGTGTATGCATCTTCTAAAGCTTAAGGGGTTTAGGGGGAAATCCATCCTCCTCTTACTCCTCTTCATCTGTTTTTGTGGAGTTTGTGGACACAAATGCCACTACCTGTAAGACATGTATGGATGAATGTTTCACACCTTATAGCTGCCCTCTGGATTAAGTCTGTTGAAATCCTGTTGATTCATTTCACCCACATATATGTTAATGAGCAAGTATGGAAGGAGTACAGCCCCATGGAGACAGTCATCAAAGAGGCTGTATATGCACCCTGAAAGCACGCAGACTCTGCTGCTCTACCCCCCCCCCAAAAAAAAAAAGCAAATGCTTTCTATAATGCCACAGCTGACTGGAGCAATATCCTGACATGACATCATTGTGTTGAGACCTACCTGATTTCTTTGGTTCATCAGTAGGCCCAGAGATCACAGCATTTTGCCACATTACTATTGGCCATTACATAGGGCTGCACATGCAGTGATTCTCCAAATTTTACTTGCTAGCAAATAAATGCAACTGTACATCTAACTCATTAGCTTCCCAAAATAAAATATACGGCTGTACAGTATAGTACAATACAGAAAGAGAAGAAGCAGCATATTAATTCCCAGTATGCCTCTACTGTCTAAAGGTGGACAAGTCCAAGTGTGGGGGTGGGGTGGACACCTACCAAAGACAAAAATCTATCAGCCAAATTCTCAGAACAAAGAGGTCATTTTGGATACCATGGATATACACTTAATACTACCAAAAATATCTCTAAATGATTGATTAACTTTCTCCCTTTCTGTTATACCTCTCAACCTCTTGGAGCAAGACATCTGGACAAAGCCAAAAATAAGCCTGGATAAAGCGATGGAAAGAATTGTTATGGAAATTATTAGCAATCACATAGGAAACCTTCAGACACTAGACCCAACCCAATTTGATTTTGTCAAAGGCAGGTTATGCCTACTGAACCTGGTGGACTTTTTTTTGAGAAGGCCATTAAGGCAATGGATGATGGCAGAACTGTGCATACTGTCTTCCTTGACCTAGGTAAGGCATTTGATACACTACCTCACTCGGACATCGTAAACAAACTCACAGAATTAGGCATAAACCCTTGTGTAACTCACTGGATAGCCAGCTGGTTCACAGCAGAGCCCAGGAAGTTAGGATTGTAGAGACCATCTTCACAAAGAGGCCACTCGCCAGTGGAATCCTCCAAGGGTCTGTATTGCGTCCACTCCACTTTGGAATTTATTGTTGGAAGTCAAGCCAAATGTCAATGGCCTCTGGCTTGCCATATTTGCAGATGATTGCAAGCTAGGAGTAATCACAGAAACCCCAAGACAGTAACATCTTACTGGAAGATCTAACACAAACAAATGGCTGGTGCCAAACCCATGGCTTAAAACTCAGTACGAAGAAATGCACAATAGTATATTTTGTGAGGTCAGATACTCGAGGAAACTACCTCATTGATAAAACACTCCTAAAATTAGACACAGTAGTTAGGGATTTTGGGACTTGTGCAGATTGTAGCCTGATATTTGACTAATGTGTTTAAGGAGTAAGAAATTCATTCTCATCACCTTACAAGTAAGGGCATAGCATCTAGGTCCAGGGAAGTCATCATGCCACTGAATTTGGCCTTCATTTGACCCAACATTGAGTATAATGCCCCCTTTTGGGTATGTACCTGACCAGGCACATGCAACAACTGGAATGTCAACAGAGGTTCTTCACAAAAAAATACAGGGCATAAATACAATGTTCTATGCAGATCACCTCAAAGCCCTATCCTCTATATTCTGTTTCCTTCAGACTGCTGAGAGACTATTTATACTTGGCATGCAAGCCATCTTTAGATCCCACTCTGATGGACCTTTTGCATATCCACAAAACAAATACCACCAGAACTACAAGATCTAAGGATTTAAACTTGCTTGCAACTTAAATAGAACATGTTGGAAGGATAGGTTATGTATTACAGAGAATCCCCATTCTCTGTAATAGCCTTTTCATCCATGTGAAGCAGTGCTGTTTCCTAACCCTATTCAGAAATTCACCTGTGGTCTGCCACCTATGTCTCTGAAGGACAGAGGCAGCCAGTAAATCATGCCCTAACATAAACCCCTTAAAATGACCTTTAGGGCACAATAACTCATGGGATACATTTGGGTTGCTTCTTAGGCTTATAAAGGCCCAAGTGGTTGTTAGCGTAGTATACACCTATGAATATTGGTGGGAGGGGGTCAATGGCCCAAAAATATGAATAGTTTTTGAATACTGCTCTCATAAACTTAGAAAGATGATAGAATGACGGGCTTTTCATTAGCATGTATTTTAAGAAGAGTATAAAGTCTGAATGTCAAGTGTCTGTTATTGTTTAATGACTTCAGTCCTTGATATTTACCTAAAACCACACATCTTATGAGGAACAGACCAAAATATGAGGCAAATATCTGGACATCCTATGAAAATCTGGACAGTTGAGAGGTATGCTTTCTGTTATGACTGCTACAGCAATTCCATCTGCAGATGGTAAGGTGATGGAGCAGTCTACCAGAACAGCTGTTTCTACAGTAACCTTTTTCAAGAATGTTTCAAATGAAAACTTTACTGAGGCAGCTACATGTTATTTCATCCACACATTTTGCAACTATCACATGATGAGCATTTGAGAACAAGGGAGGCTTTGCAGTAGCCATGTCAAAAGTCTAGGGGCAGGACCCTTGCAAGACTGTTTTATACACTCTTCTATTATATAGATTAGGAACGTGTCTAATCTTCTATGAAAAAGGCTGTACAATTGTGTGAGGAACAGTAAATTAGAGTAGAGTGGTCACTATTGGAGTATTTGTCCTTACTGCCCTACCTAATTCTAGAAGTTCTTTTTGAACCCTCCCTCCTTTTCAGGTACTTAGGCATAACTCCTTTTCCCATTTTTGCACATGGAGCATCAGGTTGTTGCTTCAACAGTGACAATCATCTAGAGCCAAGGTTTACACTGCCGGTTGGCTAGCCCTGCCGACATATACATGTGCCTATTTATATGCATTTTGTATATATATACACACACATATATATATATATATATATATATATATATATATATATATATATATATATATATATGTGTGTGTTTGTGTGTGTATATATATATATATATATATATATATCTGTGTGTGTGTATGTATATATATATATATCTGTGTGTGTGTATATATATATGTATACATATATATATATGTATGTATATGTGTGTGTAATGTGTGTGTATGTATACATATAATTATACACACACACACACACATATATATATATATATATATATATATATATATATATATATATATATATATATATATATATATAGTTTACTATCAAAATGTGGAAACTCAAAGCAATTTTCCCCTTTTTTATCAAATCTGTTATCCTAATTTGGTAATACAGAATTACCAAAATGTTGGTAATGATAACACAGATTCGACATTCAAACATCGGAAGTTCCAATGGCTAAATTTCATGTTACCAGTAACATTTTTGCTAGGGGGCAAGCCCCCGTGCACATTATATATTCCAACTCTGAGATCACACTACAGTGAGGAAAAGGGTATATTTCCTGATCCCACTTGTCGCTATTTAGGAAACAATAGAAGAGTCTTTGTGGATTCTGTTCAAGCAGCTTTATTGTATACAAACACATCACAATATAAGTTTACTGACTTTAACTTAAGGTAACTTAAGTAACTTATATATAAACTAACTACTGCAATCATACATGCTCACACTCTGGCTGCACTCACAAAATGGCACTGAGAATAGCACGTGCCTGGTATTTATATGTGCACGCTCAGTCCTTGATATGCTTCTTAAAGACACAGCACATACACTCTGATCTACATCCTCCCTCTTTGAGAAAGAGATCATGCAACGTTATGAATCTGTTTGGTACATAAATATTACAAGTAGTTCTTTGCTATGCTGTTATACAAGGTTAAGTACATATATACAATTATGTCCATGTTGCTGCGTATTTCACATTGATAGACAAAAGAGGCAACAGCACGACAATCGAAGCTGACCATTTATTGAGATAAAACAAAAAATAAAAACTAATAATGAGCACTTTCACGTTCAACAGAATGCTTCATCGGACTTAATGAATATACCATAACTTCTCTCAATTAATCACAAATGAATGCCTCATGAATAACCAATCAGAATCAAGGTATATATCTATATAAACAGTATATCCTTATGGACACAGGAAATATATATACCTTTGATCATTATGCAGATTGTAGAACAAGGATTTGGTATATTTAACGCAATGCCTGAAATGTACCTCCTTTTACGTGAAGAAAACCAACAGAACCCTAAGGGAGCGGATCAGGGAACATATATATGCTATCAATAGAGAAGATGATAGTAATGCGCTAGCAAAGCACATCATTAGTAACAATACTACTCATAGGTTCACCTTCCTTGCAATAGAGTTGATAAATAAAACGGCCAGGTTGGGAGATGTTAGAAACTACACCGAGAAACAAGAAAGGAGATGGATTATTGTTGCAAGCACATAAAGCCCATGGGCTAAACGATAGTCTCCTTGAAACCTTTCTTGGCCGAATGACCTTTTTGCTCATTAGATAGTACAAACATTAGAGCTTTACTTGGCCTTCAAACACCTGATCAGTTGAATACCCATTTCATTTAAGAATTTTCGTTTTATTATTTTTTATTTGCTGCTGTTTTTCTACATATCACTGCTTTAATCCCCATAAGGATATACTCTTTATATAGATATATACACCTTTTTATGGATATTTAATATATTTTTACACACATTTTTGAAGTTTTAATATCGGTTCAGTGTTTCACATAGAAGTATTTTATATAGGAGTCTTTGACGGGCTTAGTGATTTACACATCTTGTCATTCAGATTTTAAGTTATACTTAAATGCCTCTTCTTAATGCTATTTATTTATTTTTAATTATTTTTCACAGGTCTGACATTGTTTTAGGAACCCTTAATTTACTTATTTATGTTTTTTATATGCATAGGAATTTTTTGATTTATTTTCAAAGCTATGAAGTGATTTCAAGTGAATGAGCAGACTTGATGTCATTATTTTTCAATTGGATGTTGATTTTGATTGGTTATTCATGAGGCATTCATTTGTATTTGAGAGAAGATGTTCTTCGTGTTTCACTGTTGCAGTCATCACACTTGTGTTATCTGCCTGCAGGTAGCCCTCATTTGGCTTGAATACCAGAGACTTAGTATTTCTGCGTCGGATGCTGTCGCTCCAGGACTGACGTCAGGTCATCAAGAGTATAAAAACAGTCAGCCAACGCCATTATATCAGTCTTTCTTGCCGAGGAACCTGAAGCAGAAGCAATTCACAAGTGCCAATCAGCCACTACCTGAGTTTTCATTTGCTAATTGAATCATCCTGAAGTCTTCTAAAGCTAAGTACCCCATTGGGGATCCTTTTTTCTTCCTCTAACCGATGTCAGGAAAAAGTTAATTGTCTTGCCTGCGGAAAGCAAATACCAAACCGAGATTTTCATTCTTACTGTGTCACTTGTCTAGGCCCAGACCACGACGTACTTCGCTGTCGGTTTTGTGCCTTGATCAACGCCTGAACAATTCATTGTCAGGCCCTTATTGTTGCTAATTACTTTTGTTCTCAATCTCCGTATTCTGAAATGGCTTTGGTAAGCCACCCAACTACCGATATTCCAAAAAAAGGAAGGATAAAGACAGAGACAGACCGCACAGGTTCAAAGCTGCCGCCGAGTCTTCTGTTAAGCTGGTCACCAGTTCGCTGGTACTCAGTGAGGTGCTTTTGCAACCCCTGATGCCTGCCTCAGTGGATTCGCAGGCCTCTACCGAGAACATTTGTATGCCATGAGATTCTTCTTCGACTATGGAACCGGTGGATGTCTCTACCTTGGATGAGTCCGGAGCCACTGAGCAGGCCACCCCTTCGAACTGGGATTCCAGAGCTTTGTACAGACGGGGCAGGAAAGTATATACCTCTGCAACTCTTGCCATTAGGTCTTTAAATTGTCAGTTTCACATGCTGATGTACCAACAACATATTATGGAACTTGTTAAGCAAAAATAGCTACCTTTACAGACTGTGCAGAAAATAAAGAATTGCAAAAGCTTATACATTCTGCAAGCCAAGTCACCAAGCATACATTGCAGTGTGGCTTTGATGCCCTAGAAGCATCTTTCAGGGCAGCAGTCACTGGTTCTGTACTGAGAAGGCATGCTTGGCTTAAGGAACAGTCCTTGCCAGATCCTGTCAAATCCAAGTTGCTAGATGCTCCTTTGAACAAGGACAATCTGTTTGTTACCAAAGCAGAAGAGATTCTTAAAAAGATAGAAGAAAAAGCTAAATATATGCAGACAGTCAAAGAATTCTTACAAGTACAGCATCCTAGATTCAGTAGGCATTGTCCCTCGAAACATTGGTCCTTTCCAGCCTCCTCAAGGCCATCTCAAACTAGACCTAGGGGAAACAGACCCCCCCCAAGACTACAGTCTCAGTGTATGCAGAGATCTAAGCAATGGAGTGCCTCCACCTCTAAAGCAGGGAGTGTTAAACCACCCCCTTATGGAAAGAATTCCCAATGACTTTTCAACTCCACCCCCCCTCCTCTGCCCAACTGCTTGTGCCTCTAAGAGGAAAACGTGCCCTTCATACAAAAAAACTGGATTCCCATCACCAAAGACCGATGGGTCCTCAACATTGTATCCCAGGGGTACAAATTTTACTTCCACTCACTGCCAACCCCAAAAGGGTTCCCAGACCTCCCTCTAAACCAGTGGGCAGAGGCTCAAAACCAAGTCCAATCCCTGCTCTCTATAAGGGCAATTCAACCAGTTCCTGCAGAACAGATAGGTCAAGGATTCTTTTCCAGACTTTTCCTGGTACCCAGAAAAGAGGGCACTTGGCACCCAATCCTAGATCTTTCAGTTCCCAATACCTTCCTGGTGGTACCAAAATTCAAAATGTTCACCCTGCAGCAGCTTCTACCTATGCTAGCCAAAAATGCCTGGTGAGTCACCCTATAAGGGAGTCATGCAGAAAATATCTGCGCTTCAGGGCAGGATCTATGCATTATCAGTTCTCTGCACTTCTCTTCGACCTATCCACTGCTCCCAGAGTATTCACAAAATGCCTGGCTCCAGCCATTGCTTACTGCAGACAGAGAAATATTCAAATTTACCCATACTTGGACGACTGCCTGATTCAGGCAGATAGGCAGAAAATGCTGTTACAGCACCTGACATTTGTAAAAAAAAAACTACTAACTTCCCTGGGGTACATCATCAACGAAAATAAATCAAAACTAGTCCCCAGTCAAAAGATTGTATTCCTGGGAGCAAGTTTGGATACAGCATCCCAGATGGCATTCCTCACTCCAGAAAAACAAGCCTATCTGACAGGCTATTTTACTCAAATGGCCACCAGAACCCAACTATGCAAGGAAAATCCTGCAGGCCCTAGGGTTCATGCATCCTACTAATTCCATATGCCAGACTGCATATGAGGAAACTTCAGTGGTACTTGAAAAGTTTTTGGTGCCAACATTCTCAGGACCTGAAAACTGTCATTCCCATAGTACCCTGTCTAAGGACAGAGCTTCTTTGGTGGGCAGCAGCATGCAACCACAATAAGGGACTGCCCTTTACCTAACCCCACGCTGCCCAGACCCTAACACAGACTCATCAGACTATGCCTGGGGGGCACACATGGATGGCAAGTGCATTCAGGGCCACTGGTGCCCAAGTCAAATGCATCTGCACATCAACCAGAAAGAGATGCTAGCTGTGCAGCACGCTCTGACAGCTTTCAGGTCCCTGCTCTCACCAGGACACCTGCTAATAAAAACAGACAACACCACAGTTATGTGGTACATCAACAAGCAGGGGGGAACCCACTCTTACCCACTTTGCAGGCTAGCCATGGCCTTGGACATGCAGATACATCTGAAAGCTCAATTCCTGCCAGGCAAACACTGGCAGACAATTTAAGCAGAAATCTCCTAGACCCACACAAGTGGCAACTAGAGCCATGCACCTTCAACCTTTTCATTCAGAAATGGGGGACACCAGAGGTGGATCTCTTTGCCTCCCCCTGCAATCACCAGCTCAAAAGATTCTGCACCAGGACACCTCACAGCAGGGCCTGGAAAGTGGATGCCCTATCCTTCCAGTAGGTAAATCTCTCAATGTATGCCTTTCCCCCTCTGCCCCTCCTCTCAAGAGTATTGCTCAAGATAGGACAGGACAGACCTAGGACAATTCTGATTGCTCTGGACTGGCCACGCCAACACTGGTACCCACTCCTACAAAGCCTGTCACCTGTGCCACCCTGGCACCTACACCAGAACCCAACCCTGCTCTCTCAGCAGGGGGGATAGATCTTGCATCCACAGCTGCAAACCCTAAATCTTGCAGCCTGGCTTATTCCTTGAATTCTCCCTCAGTAACCAGCCTAAGCAAGCAGGTGCTGGACATCATCCTTGAAGCCAGAAGACCCAGTACAAGGTAATCATATGCTGATAAGTGGAAAAGGTACTGCTCCTGGATTCAGTCTAAAGGAGAGGAGACAACTCTGCCCTCCCTACCTCTAATTCTGGATTACCTAGCAGATCTACTCCACAGAGGCCTATCTTTCTCCTCCATTAAGATCGGCTCATTACAACACTGAGACATTTCTCTTCTCCCACCCTCTTATCAAACAGTTCCTGAGAGGGACAAACAACTTAAGGCCACAAAGGAGAGCACCCACCCTGCTTGGGACCTTAACTTTGTACTGGAAAAGCTAATGCTATCCCCCTTTGAGCCTGCAGCATCAGCAGAGTTAAAATTCCTCTCTTGGAAAACAGCCTTGCTTCTGGCCATCACTTCAGCTAGAAGAGAGTCTGAGCTGCAAGCACTTATGGCTGTGGAACCCTTCATTATTTTCCATGCTGACAGGGTCTCCCTCAGGACCAACCCTTCCTTTATGCCTAAATTGGTGTCCAGTGTGGCTCTTAACCAATCTATCCATTTGCCTACCTTCTTCCCTAATCCTCAAAATAAAGGGGAAAGGATCCTGCACTCCTTGGATGTGTACAGACAGCTCAGATTCTACCTTAATAGGACTAAATCCTTCATAAAATCTGACCATTTACTAGTCAGCTTTGCAACAGGGGCAGAGGGCAAGGCCATTTCAAAGCAAACAGTTTCCAAATGGATAGCACATTTCATCCATTTCTACTACAAGCACCATGGGAAACCAACCCCTCAGGGGGCCAGAACACATTCCACTAAGGCAACTTCTACCTCTGCAGCATTCCTCAAGGGAGTCCCTACCAGGGACATCCTGGAAGCTGCCACTTTCACCAAGCATTACCACCACCTGCCTTTTTCCAAATCCAGGGCAGGTTTTGCAACAGCAGTCCTGCAAGGCATTCTAGCCAGCCCTACCTCTTCTTGACTGCCTCCACCCTTTTTCAGCTTTGGGAATCTACCCAAGTGTGATGACTGCAACAGTGAAACATGAAGAACATAGTACAGTTGTGTACACTTACCATAAATGTTGATGTTTGAGTATATTCACTGTTGTAGTCCTGGTTTCCCTTCCTCCAGCCCTCTGTTTTTTTTCTCTCTCTTTCTCTGGCTAAACTTTCTATGCCTTTTACTACCCCCCCCCTTTTCAGGGGTATTGGTATTGGTATTTACCTTTTACTGGTGGTGTTTTCCCCCACCATAACTTAGCTCCCTATTGGGGGTCTCCTGACATTCGGGGCAAGAAAACTGATGTAATGTCATCGGCTGCCTGTTTTTATACCCCTAACGACCTGACATCAGTCCTGGAGTGACAGCATCTGATGCAGAAATACTAAGTCTCTTGTATTTGGGCCGACTGAGGGCTACCTGCAGGCAGATAACCCAAGTGTGATGACTGCAACAGTGAATACACTGGAACATCTACATTTATGGTAAGTGTACACAACTGTACTTCATAGTATATTCATTAAGTCTGATGAAGTGTCTCCTGAATGTGAAAGAGCTCACTACTAGTTTTTATTTTTTGTTTTATCTCAAACGGTCAGCTTCAGTTGTCGTGGTGTTGCCTCTTTTGTCTACTCGTGGATTTTACTGTTTTTCTTAAGAGGCGCTCTATCCTTGACTGTTTTATTTGGACTTTGTATTTCACATTGGGCCTGGCTATTCGACCATATCATGTGACATAAAACTGGGAATTGGGTTTAGCAGCTGGAGCTGTCTCTACAGAATGTTCAACCTTGGAATTACTCGGAACATCTTCAGAGATAGAAGTAGAGGTTGAAACACACTCTGGGATAGGATCAACATTTGGTTCACTCTGAGATCTAGAGTCTGCATCGTGTGAATAATGTTGTGATGACAATTCTGATACAGGAAGAAGATGCCTGCAATTTCTCCTGTACTCCACACCCTCAGATTCTACAAGGTAGGATCTCGGCTCTGCACACATGCCTGTAACTTGACCAGTCCGTCAAAACCTTTCGACGTTTGTATTCTCACTCTCTCTCCTTTCCTCAACAGATGAAGAAATCTGCTTGATTTATCATAACTGGACTTCTGGAGAGAATGCTTCTTGAATAATTGAGCCTTGATGGTTTTGTTGTTGTTAGCTTTAGGCCTCAATAAACTGGAACGAATAGGTAGCATCTTTCTGGTCTGCCTGGATAGAAGTCTTAGAGCAGGTGAGTCAAGAATATCATCACAGGGTATGTTTCTAAGATTAAGTAAATTCAAAAATACATTGGTATTGTCACACTTATGACCTTTCAAGTAATTGCTTTGCACTCTGCACTGCACGTTCAGCTAGTCCATTTGACTGTGGATATTCAGGACTGCTAGTAACATATACAAAGTCCCATTACCTTGCAAATTTATGAAACAACTGACTAGTAAATTAAGTACTATTGTCAGAAATAACTTTGTGTGGAATACCATGGATTGAGAAATGACATTTCAACTTGGTAGTAACAGTAGTGGATGTTAGATTAGGTAATAAATCAATCTCAAACCAATTTGAATAAGAGTCTACCAATACTAAGTAGTGTTGATTGTCCCAGTCGAAGATATCAGTGGCTACTGTTGACCAAGGTAGTTCAGGAACTTGATTTAGCTGAAGTGGTTCTCTGTGCTAATGCGGTCTAGTATTATTGCATACTGAACAAGAAGAAAGTACTTTATCAATGTCTTTCAGTAATGAAGGCCAAAATACTAGTTCTCTCGCTCTTCTCTTAGTGGATGTGGAACCTGGGTTGACCATAATACAAAATATGGATATATTATTGTAAGGAATCACGAACAACAGTTTTAGGACCTTTGAAAATGATGCTATCTTCCATCAACATTTCATTTCTGTAAGGAAAATAGGTTTGCACTCCAGGTGGTACACTTGATTGCTTTGACGGCCATCCAGTATTAATGTAGTGATTGAGCATTTGCAAAATTGGATCAGACTTTGCATGATCTCTCAACTCATCAAGCCTAGTGGTAGAAAAATTACCCACTGCCATCACTTCAAAATCAAAATTCTCTGTGTCAAGCTGTTCCATCTTATTTCTGGGTGATCTGGATAAGCTATCAGCCAGGTAGAATGGTTTGCCTTTCGTATAGACCATTTTGAAGTAATACTTCTGCAGTTTGAGCATCATTCTTTGTAATCTCGCTGAAGCTGAATGCATAGGCTTTTTTAGAATAGTAACTAGAGGTTGGTGATCATTTTCAGTCTGAATAGCTCAACCATAAATATAATTATGAAACTTGGAACAAGGAAATACCATCACCAAAAGTTTTCTCAATTTGAGCATATTGCATTTCTGTTTGGGTAAGTGGTCTAGATGCATAGGCTACTGGTATGCCCTCTTGAAGTATAACTGCACCAAGAACAAATTTTGAAGCATCACAGGAAAGAGTGACTGGTTTATTCACATCATAATATCTTAATGTAGGTGGGGTGCCAATTTATTGCTTAAGTTCTTCAAATGCCTTCTGATGTTCTAATCATGACCATGCAACATTTTTGCGCATTAGCTCTCTTAAAGGTGCTGTTAATGAACTGAAATCTGGTATAAACTTGCCTAAATAGTTGATAATGCTTAGGAAATGCTGTAGAGCTTGAATATTATCTGGTGCTGACATCTCAAGAATAGCTGCTTGCTTGGTCGGGTCTGGTCTCAAGCCAGTACTAGTAAATAAAAGACCTACATATGTAAGTTCTGGAAGTCTGCATTTGCACTTCAGAGGACTGAGCTTCAAGTTTACTTTAGATGCTCTGTCTAGAACTCTCTCTAGGTTTCTGGCATGCTCTCCTTCATTATTGCCTCCAGCAACCACATCATCTACTGTTATGGCTCAAAGATAACCCGAAAGAATTTACTCCATTGCAAGCTGGAAGACTTCACTTGCAGAATTTGTTCTAAATGGCATCCTGAGGAATCTGTATCTGCCAAATGGAGTACCAAAACTGGTTAGTAATGAGGATTTGCGATCAAGCATCACTTGCCAAAATGAACTTTTTTCATCCAAAACAGAAAAAACAGTGGCATTCGGTATTAGAGCTGCAACCTCTTTGACCGTGCGCATTGGATGATGCAGCTTATCCAATGCTTTGTTCAGATCTCTTGGGTCAATACATATTCTGATTTCTTCTGAGCCTTTTTTTGTGAGCTGCTACCATAGACAACACCCATTCAGTTGGTTCTGTAACTGGACAAATTACACCTTGCTGTACTATTTTATCCAACTGAACCTTAACTTTATCTTGCATAGCTATGGGGACTCTTCTTGCTGGTCTGACTACTGGAGTGACCTCTGGGTCTAACTTCATGGAATACACAACTGGAAGGTTGCCCAACTTGTTATCGAAAGCATCAGCATACTCTGCGAAAATGGCTTCAGAAAACTGGGAACTAAGATATGCACTTATATGATGAACTTTAGTAAAAGAAATTAGATTCATTTTCAAGTTATCTTTGAGACCCAATAAAGACTGTACTGGTCTTCAGACTATATAAAATAATAAGCTGTAACAGTTCTTGGCCAAATAACATAAAAGCATCACTGAGCCTTCGGTTTGAATTTGTTCATCTCCATAAGCAACAAGCTTCACACTACTGGCCACATTGAGTTGCTCATTAGTTCTCACTTTAGGAAATATGTCTGCTGACATAATATTACACTTTGAGCAAGTGTCTACTTTAAGTTCTGTGGATTTACCACTGATCTGAACTGTACCAAACACTTTGCTTTTTGACAACAAATTCACTGCATCAACTCTCTCACCAATTACTGTTACACCATCTACATAGAAAGCAGAATTGCATTCTACTTGATCACCTTGCTTTTTTGTGCGACCTTTCTTTACAACTGTGTGGGGTTTATTTGATTTGCAAAACTTTTGAAAATGATTCCATTTTTTTACACTTGTAACATTGCTGACCAAATGCTAAGCATTTCTCTCTTTTAGACTCATGATTGGCACCACAATTGTGACAGTTAACAATAAAGTTGAGTTTTGCTGAATCATGCTTGTACTGCACTGAGTGAAGTGCTCCTTTAACTGAACTAGTCTTAGAATTTGCTGGAAATCTACGTGGTTTCACTGGTGAGCCAGCCGGGGCTGTGGCTGCCATGTGCTTAGGCCTACGTCTGTTTGCCACGCGTTGCATGCTGTCTACATTTGCTACGGAGCGTACTGAAACCATGCTGTTGTCACTTGTAAGAATACTTGTTTTTCTGTCACTTCATGGATCTGACAAATCTCAATGGATTTACTCAACGTTAAATCACTGTCATGAAGCAAAATCTTTCCCACAGCAGCACTATTAATACCACACATGATCCTGTCCTTTATTAACTCATCTTTTAAGTTACCAAACTGACACATTTTGCTTTGTTTCTCAGGTTAGTTATATAAGCTGCAGAAGTTACCCCTGGTTTCTGATCTCATGTAAAACAAATGCCTCTCTAATATATTATTCTTCTGGGGGTTACACATTTCTCTGAACTTGCATTTCAAACACTCTGGTTCTTCCCTTGATTCAGCCTGTACAATGATATGGCATTTTTCACCTTCTCCCTCATATACTGCTGGTGCATACACAAATGAACGCTCACTTTCTATGGCTTCTGACCCAGTTAAGTTTAGCAAAATGAATGCCCTTGTACGTGCATCTTTATCTGAATAAGCTGCTTGTATAAAATATTGTACTTTTGTTCAAATATTCTCCAATTCTATGCAATATTCTGATCATATGCAAGTGGTTAGGGCTTTTGAAATCCATCTGCCATATTAACACATACCAGTGAAGGGTTTTGCAGATAAGCATGAACACATACACATATGCCAAAATTTGTAACTTTGCCCAGTAATACAATAAGCCTCTGTGTAACTGAACTTTGCGAAATAAATCTCTCAGGCACTGTAATACTCTTGAAATTATTGTGTTGCAAGAAATCACCTCTTATCAGTGTAAGAAACGTATCAGATAACTGCACAATGCAAGCCTCTGCGTGACTGAACTTTGCAAAATAAGTCTTTCGGACAATGTAATACTCTTGAAATTATTGCAAAAGTAATTTATCATCATTTTAAGAAACATTTCAAATAACTGCATGGTGCAAATGAACTGGGCAAGAGAAGCTCAGAGTCAGTAACATTTCGAAGGAATTGCACTTTGCGAATAAACTGTACACAGCACACTGAAATTTCCTCAAAATGGCGGTACCTTGCTAGGCAGTTCTTTACAGTGCAAGAAACACTCTGTAATGGCAGCACTTTGCGAATAGACACATCCACAAGAAACTTTTCGAAATGGCTATACTTTGACTGCACTTTATCAAATAGTTCCACTTTGCACACAAATAAGCACGCACTGTAAGCACTTACACACTTTGAGATAGTTTGAATAACTCTAGTTATGCCCTTGATACAATACGAAGTCGTAGTTATCCCAAAACACATTACTTTGCCAAAAAACATGCAGTTGCCTTGCTCTTTTTGCTCTTATTATATTCGTTTTGCTCATTTAATCTCTTCATGCCCATTGTACTTTTCTTGTGCTCATTGTAATTTAAACATGCCCATTTTGCCTTAAACATGCTTGTTTTACTTTAAACATACTCATTTTGCTTTTCTGATAATCGTTTTGTCAAATATCTCAGTTTTAAACATTTTCCTTAGTTAATAAACCTTTTGTGCCTCTCTCTTGTTTAATAATATGGTTTATGCCCTTGTAATGCTCTGTTTTATCTTTTTTATAAAATAAGCAGTTTGTGAGAATTCTCATTACCTTTGATTCTTTTCTGGCTCTTTTTCATGCTGGTTTCTCTTAGTTTACCTCATGGCTCTGAATATCGTTCTCTGCAATCCTGGTTCTGACACCATGTCGCTCTATTTAAGACACAATAGAAGAGCCTTCTTGCGTTCTGTTCAAGCAGCTTTATTATATACAAACACATCATGATACAAGTTTACTGACTTTAACTTAAGGTAACTGATATACAAACTACTGCAATCATACATACTTACTCTCTGGCTGCACTCTCAAAATGACAATGGGAATAGCACGTGCCTGGTATTTATATGTGCACACTCAGTCCTTGATATGCTTCTTAATGACATGGCACATACACTCTGATCTACACCACTGTAGTGTGATCTGTTATCAGAATGTCAATCCCATATTAGTGAATGCATACAACCATTTGCTAATGAGGATTTGAACATTTCCGGATCAGCATTATGGAAACTGGAAAGCACACATTCGGCCATCCCAGTTTTGCATAAGTGCCATTCCACATTTTGATAGTATATATATATATATATATATATATATATATATATATATATATATATATATATATATAGACACACACGCACACACACACACATGAAATAACTCAAGTTAGGTGTAGGTGGATCTTGAAATGGTAATGCTTCCTTTGTCGGTTTTGGGTGCTATGGAGGAGTTCCCCTGGGTGGTTTTGTTATATTTTCTTTGTATCTGACTAAATAGTTTGGAATTGATTCATAGCTATTCCAAGACCACTAAATCTCATGAGCATTCTTGCCTTGCCAGTACCCCCCCCCCCCCAGTTGCACCTCCTTTCTGCAGGAGGGCCATACAAGTCAATCCCCGTGGAAAATTTGTGGCTATCCATCCGGTCTTCTAGTTTGTTTAAAATATGGTATTGAGCCATACAGCTAAACATGTAGGGGAAGTTTATTTCAAGGGTTTAGGAGGTGCAAGGATATAAACCCATCCCGTCATCTTATTTAATTAATTATGTTTCGGTGAAAATTTAGGCTCCTGGTTTCAGTACTGGTGGAGAGATTGGACTTGTAGAGAAACAGGAGATCCAGGACAATCTTGTCTCTAATGGCATGGTGAGTGAGATAGAAATCCCCTCTCAGAAGTCTGTAAGACACTGAATAAAGTGATTGAGCTTCCAGCCTTGTTTGGAAGATCAGATATTTTAAGCATGTGATCTTTTTGGTTAGAAACCTTTGAAGTTTTTCTAATTATTTATATTTAGTGAGACCTCCTCTAATCCCATTTAGTGAGATGGCTCAATCAATGCTGGGTGTAAGGAAGTGACAACCTCTTTAGACCATGTTATTGCTTTAGCAATTAGCTGGTCTAAATAAAATGTTTTTTGACAGGGAGCTATCAACCCAAGTATCTAGCTTCCTGGCCAGATTTTCATTGTGTAGTGGTGTGTTACCCATACAATATGATAAAGGGAGGTATTGTGTACCAAAGGTGATAACTACACTTTTTAGCATTTAGTTTGAGTCCATTTTTAGTACACTAAGAGTTTAATAAGGAGAGTTCATTCTGGAGGGTTTGGGGTCATAGGGCGACATGACCCCCACAGTTTGCAGTTGGATGCAGACTTTGTTGTCTGCTTGGAGATCTGAGATGTAAGTGGGCATATATCCAGTTGGACTAGCCCGGTCAACAAATGTAAAATAATAAATAAAATAAAATAAATAAATAAATACCAAAAATGAGAGGCCCCAGCACAGAGCCCTTGTTGACACTGCTTGCCAGATTCATATTTTCTGATGAAGCCCTTGCAACTCGCACTGTGTAGGTTTTTTTCCTTTTAGCCAGTCTGCTATCCATCTTACCACATAATGGTTGCCTTTTAAAGCATTTAGCATTTGTATGATGCTTCATGGGCAATGATGTTGATGGTCTTTGCCATGTCAAAATATGCCATGTGCACTGCATGGTGACCATCTACAGCCTCCATAACTATTTCAAAAAAGTTTACCAAATTAGACAGGATCTACACTTTACAAAGCCAGATTACTTGGGGGATGTTCAAGTCTAATACATTTCTTGATATTTGCAATTTTATTTCAGTTATAATTTCTGGATGGGCACATTTGGTATCTGGGCAGCCACTAACAAAAATTAACACAGTGTTGTATATTACACTTCTCCTTTACGGAAGGATTTTGACAGACATCTTGAGTGGAGAGAGAGAGAGACTGGCTTTAACAGGTTGGTAGGTGGCAGATGTCTACATCTAACAGAAATCCTGTATTTTGGATTTGAACTGAAGCAATAATTCCTCTACTTGAAAATCTACTCTTATTTTTGAGTTCCTTACACAGATGTCCTTCAAGAATGCAACTGCAGTCATAACATGTGGGTTGTCCTGCCTCAGGCAGCCCTCGGTCGGCCGGATTCCAAAGTCTGGGTCCAATGTCGGCTGATGTCGCATTTCTCTCCGACGTCAGAGCGGCTGGAGTATATAAGCATCAGCCAACGCCATTTTCTCCAGTCTTTCTTGCCGCGCGGTGCCCAAAGCAGAAGCAGTTCGCAAGTGCTGGTCGGTCAGCTCCTGTATTCTACGATACCGAAGTCATCAAAAAAGCTAAGTACCCCGTTGGGGACCTTTTCTTGCCTCAGCCGATGTCAGAAATTACTGAAAAAGTTAACAATTGTCTTTTTTGTGGTAAACAAATACCTCATAAGGATTTCCACCCTTACTGCCTCCTTGCCTGGGCCCAGACCACGACGTCTCGGCCTGTGTAGCCTGTGCTCGCTTCAACAAGCGCGCACTCAGGCGCCGGGCGGAGTTCGCTGAAGATTTTTTCGGCGATAAATTTGCTTACACCATGCTGTCAGATCTTCCGACATCGCAAACTCCCAAAAAGCGAAAAGACCGGGACCGACATCCTCGGCCCGCGTCTACCACCGACTCCACGCCAAAACCTAGCGCGAGTGCTCCGGTTCCCTCTGAGACGGTCTCTCCACCGCTCCGAACCGAAGACACCGTATTACCGACGACTCCGATTCCAGACATTACTCCGCCAGTTATAGATTTTCCTCCGGATACCGAAACCGAGGAAATGCCCGAGACCATTGCTGTAGACAAGGTCACTCCTGCACGTGGAGCTGCCAGGCCTCCTATGGCCATATCTATTAAGGCCTACACTGGGGCTAAGGCAGCCAGCAAAACAAAGCATATTACTTCTAAATCCTTACCTCAGCCGACTCCGGAGACACAAATTATGTCCATGGCTGCTGATTTAATTTCCATGATTAGAGGTTCACAGGCCCATCCTGAGAGAGCATCCCAGCCTCCTCCTGATAAAAGGCCCGGGTTGAACCCTCTGACCCTACTCCTTCAGATGAAGACTCTGAGGGCTCTGTCCACTCTGATAGCCAGGAAGAGCTCTTCCAGACCTATGAGGACTCGGATGCAGAAGATTCCATACCTTCGGCCTCCCCTCCTGAGGATATTTCTTTTGGGGAAGTTCTGCACACCATGAGGGAACATTTCAAGTGGCAGGGCCAGGAATATTCTGATTCCAGGAAATGCCTTAGGACTTTCCTTAAGAAGCCTCAGCACAGGCCTTTAGCTATTCCTCCTGTACTTGATGTTCTGGATGATTTGTATTCTGATTCTAGTGCTACCCCTGATTCTCTCCCTCCTGCTCCAGCCAAGCCAGACAGGTATTACAGGGTCCCAGAAACTCATTCCCATTTATTCAGGGCCCATACTGTTGATTTGGAAACTATTTCACAGGGGCCTAAAGGAGTTTCAGCCTCCACCTCAAAAAATCCTTTGCCCTCCAACAGTGAATCAAGGTCATTGGAGAGATGGGGTAAAAAGGTTTACACATCCACTACCTTATCTATGAGAGCTTTAAATTGCCTTTTTCATATGTTCCAATATCAGGATTATCTCTTAGAAGATTTACAAAAAACATTAGCTTCTCCTGATCCTTTAGACAGGAAGACTTTGCAGGAAGCTGTACATAACACTCAGCAAGTAAGCAATCACTTCCTGCAGTGTGGATATGATGCACTGGAAGCTTCATGTAGGGCAGCTATGACAGGGGCAGTGATGCGTAGACATGCTTGGTTAAAAGATCAACCTCTACCAGATCATGTAAAAGCAAAACTTCTGGATGCACCTTTGGAAAAGAACAAGCTTTTTGGTGCAAATGCTAAGGATGTGTTAAAGACCATCGAAGAAAAAGCAAAATCAGTTCAAACTGTAAAGGATTTCCTCCAGGTTCAACCCCCCAGATTCAGTAGGAATTGGCCTTCAAAAAACTGGTCCTTTCCTAATCCAGAAAAGTTTCAAAGGGGTAAGAACAGACGTGGCAGAGGAAGAGGCCAATACAGAGGCCCTTACAGGGGACGTCAATGGCAGCCAGGAAACCAAAGAGGTGACGCAGGGGTTTCTCCTGCCCAACAACCACAATCTCAATGACTTTCCTTTACTACCGCCTACCAGGGAACAACTAGAAGCTCCCTTGGGTGGGAAATTATCTCTGTTTGCAGAAAACTGGCACAGACTGACAAAGGACAAATGGATTTTGGACATTATAGACCGAGGGTACAGGTTTCATTTTCATACCTTACCAAGAAAACAAGGCATGCCAAATCTACCACAACATCAAAGGGCAGAGGCTATCAAGCAAATCACTCTGCTAACTGGAATGAAAGCAATAGAAAGAGTTCCACAACAAGAACAAGAGCAGGGGTTTTACTCAAGACTGTTCCTTGTTCCAAGAAAAGAAACTCAATGGAGACCAATACTGGACTTGTCCGCATTAAACACCTTTCTCATAGTACCAAAGTTCAAAATGCTGACTCTACAGCAACTCCTTCCCATGCTGGGCAAGGAGTCGTGGCTGATTACTCTGGACCTCAAGGAGGCATACCTGCATGTCCCTATCAGGCACAGCTGCAGAAGATACCTCAGATTTCTTGCAGGGCCAGAGCATTATCAATTCTCAGCATTGCCATTTGGCTTATCTACTGCACCCAGAGTGTTTACAAAATGCCTGGCTTCAGTAATTGCTCATTGCAGGCTCCAGGGTATACAAATTTACCCGTACCTGGACGACTGCCTCATACAAGCGGACGACAAATTGATGTTGACAACAAATCTGGAATATGTCATACGATTACTTCAAGCTCTGGGATACACAGTCAACTTCCAAAAGTCAAGACTGCAGCCATCCCAGCAAATAATCTTCTTAGGAGCCAAACTAGACACAGCCTCTCAGATGGCTTACCTGACAGAAGACAAGCAAGAGAAGTTAACTCAATACTTCAAAGGTTTAGCAAAACTCACCCAGATGACTGCAAGGAGATTCCTACAGGCCCTGGGTTACATGGCATCCTGCATTCTACTGGTTCCATTAGCAAAACTACACATGAGAAAGCTTCAATGGTACCTAAAAAGCGTTTGGTCTCAGCACAGCAACAACTTGGAGACAATCATACCACTCATTCCATGCTTACAAAAGGAATTCCTATGGTGGGCCTCGGTGAGCCAGGAAAACACAGGTATGTCATTCAAAAAACCACAGATAACACAGACCATGACTACAGATGCCTCAGACCTTGGATGGGGGGGCACACATGGAAGGCAGGTGTATACAAGGACAATGGTCTCCAAAGGAAACACATCTGCATATAAACCAAAAGGAAATGCTGGCAGTAATGCATGCTATCGAGGCTTTTCAAAACCAACTCCAGCAAGGTCACTTAATGATATGGACAGACAACACCACTGTGATGTGGTACATAAACAAGCAGGGGGCACCCACTCTTACCCCCTTTGCAGACTGACAATGCAGCTTTGGGAGAAATCACTGAGTCTAAACATCCAGTTACAATCACAGTTTGTTCCAGGAAAAGACAATGTGTTGGCGGACAGCCTAAGCAGGAATTTCACAGATCCACACGAGTGGAGGTTACATCCGAAGGCTTTCAGACAACTCACTTCGACATGGGGCAAGCCAGAAGTGAACCTATTTGCCTCTCACCTCAATCATCTCCTACCAAAATTTTGCACAAGGACATACCATCCAAAGGCTTGGAAAATAGATGCTCTTTCATTCAACTGGAACTCCCTAGCAATCTATGCATTCCCACCTCTGCCACTGATGACCTCAGTATTACTAAAGATCTAAGCAGAGAAGCCCAAGGGAATCATAATAGCTCTGGATTGGCCAAGACAACACTGGTACCCACTACTATGGAGCATATGTCACACCAGGAGGTGGGCCCTCCCTCAGTGGCCTCTACTTTTGACTCAACACAATTTCAAAACACTGCATCCAAACCTTCAGACTCTGCAGCTAATAGCCTGGGAGATCCCATAAATAACTTCAGCTTATCTCTCTCCAAGGAAGTTCAGCGGATACTAACAGAGGCTCGAAGACCGTCCACCAGAAAGGTCTACTTAGCAAAGTGGAAAAGATTCAGCAATTGGAATACCAGCAAAGGGCATGATGCATCATTACTTGAACATCCCACTTATCTTGGAATATTTGGCAGATATGTTACAGAGTGGCCTCTCATATTCTTCAATAAAGATACATGTATCTGCTATTTCAGCTAGATACAACACTGATCCTCCTGTTTTTTCTCACCCCTTACTAAGACAATTCCTCAGGGGAATCAAGAACATTAAGCCACCAAGAAAGGCCCCAGTGCCAGCCTGGGACCTCAATTTTGTCTTAGAAAACTGACTCTACCTCCTTTTGAGCCAGCAGCTTCAGCTGACTTGCAATTTCTCTCATGGAAAACAGATTTCCTGTTGGCAATTACCTCAGCAAGAAGGGTTTCGGAACTACAGGCCCTAATGGCAATACCACCCGTTATTATTTTCCACAGAGACAGGGTTTCATTAAGGACCAACCCTACCTTTATGCCAAAGGTGGTATATAGGGTTTCTCTAAATCAAGCCATTCATCTGCCTGCTTTCTTCCCCAATCCTGAGAATAAGGGGGAAAGGCTTTTGCATACCTTGGACATTCATAGACAACTTCGATACTTCCTGGACAGAACCAAGGCCAGTAGGAAGTCTGAACAGCTTTTTGTAGCTTACGCCCCTGCAGTCCAAGGAAAAGCAATTTCAAAACAGACTATTTCTAAATGGATTGGACATTGCATCAGATTCTGTTATTCCTTTCATGGAAAGACTGTTCCAGCCTATGTCAGACCACATTCCACCAGAGCTACAGCCACCTCTACAGCATTTTTAAGAGGGGTGCCTACAAAGGACATTCTAGAAGCTGCTACATGGAGCTCCGTGCATACATTCTCAAAACACTACAATCTCCCCCTATAATCCAGATGCAGAGCAGGCTTTGCTTCGGCAGTCCTGCAGAGTTTGATTGCCACACCATCTCTTTCCTAGAGCTTACCTCCTCCCACAGCTAAGCTATGGTATTCTACCCACATGTTATGACTGCAGTTGCATTCTTGAAGGACATAGTACAGTTTTGTACCTACCATAAATGTAGATGTCCGATAGACATGCAACTGCAGTCGGTTTCCTCCTCCATACCCCTCTATGCTTAGGGTCCACTCCTATCCCCCTCACTCTTAGCTGGGGATATCTGTTATGGTGTATTTGTTTTATTGCTCATGTATTTGTTTGGAATCCTGTTTTTGTCTTCCAATTTGATTACAGCCTTCCTTGGAGGGCACCTGGCATCTGGGGCAAGAAACACTGAAGAAAATGGCGTCGGCTGATGCTTATATACTCCAGCCGCTCTGACGTCGGAGAGAAATGCGACATCAGCCGACGTCGGACCCAGACTTTGGAATCCGGCCGACCGAGGGCTGCCTGAGGCAGGACAACCCACATGTTATGACTGCAGTTGCATGTCTATTGGACATCTACATTTATGGTAGGTACAAAACTGTACTTTTTACTATTCCCAGTAATATATATATATCTTGGGGAAAGTAAGTGGAGGATTCATCCAGGCAGAGGTGACAATATGCAGCCAATGCTGTCACACCTATCCCAGAGAGCTGGTTCAAGTCCCACTGCAGAAGGGAACTATCAGTGGTACAACAGATGTGCACCCCATTAATGAAGGGTGGCATGTGGGGTATGCCTTCCAGTGAATACATTACAATGTATCCAAGCAGAGTGGGTGCTGTGAAGCTTGTACCCCCTTCAGGATCGATGTAGCAGGCATTGCACGTTGCCTACAGGACAACAGGAGAGTAGATTTAGGAGTTTGTAAAATCTTCTAACCCCTGCTGGATGACAGATGTTACTGCTCTCTCTCACCTGTAAGAATTTGAATGAGCCTATTGGAGCTCAAACCCCAGAGGTCACATGGGATAGAGACTATCTATCTATATATATATATATATATATATATATATATATATATATATCTATATATATAAATATATCATTAAAAACAAAATGAAAACTTCAGCAAAGCTAGAACTTCCACTGAGTGACCTCCCAAACCTCTTGTTTCAGAGGCACATGGGATATATGCAAATGACCCTTATGAACATCAGGTGTTTCAGCTAATTGACAATTCTGAATGCCCATGAGTTGTTTTGTCATTTTAATGGACAATTTCAGGCCAATAAAACCAAACCCCACTAGCTGTGAATATGCATATTTCCGCCTTGTAATGACCTCGTCAGCACAGCACAAGCAGAGTGTTTGACTAAGCATAGGAAACACAGGGTTGTCATACCCAACTGATGCCCATTATCATTAGGGTCACTGCAAAAATATCCCAAACAACACGCCTGTGTGTGTGTGTGTGTGTGTGTGTGCATATATATATATATATATATATATATATATATATATATATATATATATAAAGAGAGAGAGGGAGATCTCCATCTATATAGATGTAATGCACACACACACACAAAACTTTTGGTGAAGTCCTACAAATGTGAAATCTTAATGATTTTGCATTGTTTGTCATTCTGAGTGAATGGTCTTATTTTTAACTTGGATGAGCTCTGAATGCATTATAACTATTGCAAGCATGCCATCGCATCCCTCTCCTCCTGCCCATTATTTTTTTAAATGTTCATCAGGACACTTCCAGGATTAAGGTGGTTAACGTTGCAAGCATTTTTCTAGCTGAGACCATACAGCTGTGTCCAAGACACATGAAAAGGTTGAGTTAAACTTCAGGATGAACAGACGTATAAACATCCTTGCCATCAGGAAATCCCCACATCTGAAAAGTATATTACTAACAGACATTATATAGTATGACCAGCTGTCATACAGATTAGAATTCAGCAGCTGCAAGGAATGCAAATGTTTCTGTTTTAATCACACTGGAAAGTATGCTGCTACAAAGTGACTGTCCTGCCAACATATCGGAAGTTTTCAGCAGGGATATAGATAGCTTTTGAGCCAGCAAGTTGAAAGCTTTTTTTTTTGTTAAGCTGCAGAGTGCACACTCCGAGAAAAAAAAAAAACAGTGTATACTAGTGTACCACAGTGGAGGACTTGTGACTAGTCCAGGGTGCCTTTCCGTTATATCCTTTGGAAATGCAGTGTTTACTGTAATCCTGTTGGATGTCATTGCACTTTGCAGGGGTTAAGGCATTATTTTAATATACAGGAGTTGTCTTTATAATTTTCAGAAACAGATTTAATTAACACAACCACGCACATTGTGTGTATACTTTATTTGAATCTGCTTTGTTCCTTCTTGCTTCAGTGAAAAACAGTAGATTTCTCCACATCTCTCAGCTTGCAGATATTGAAAAGAAGAACAAAGGCCCTCTTGAAAAATAGGAACATCTAGCTAAAATCTGGACATCTAATAGCATAAAATCTGAATGCCAAGTTCATAGGTTCATAGCTAGATACTAGGCTATCTGCCCTAGGGCATTTATAAGCCTAGCCAGAGTGTATTTGGCTTCCGCCTCCCTATTAGATTAGCCTACTGTGCCTCCGTAAAGTAGGTCACAGAAGGTACCCTTTTAAGATTAGTTTACTGTGCCTCTGTCTAGCAGGGACATAGAAGAGATCCCAGGGGTGAATTTGCGATTTCCCATCCACGCGTCCAGATTTCGCTTGAAGAGGGTCAGCGTGGGGCTATGTCTAACATGAATTGGGATTCTATTCCAGAGTGAGGGGAGCCTCTGGGAAATGAATCTGTCCCTCCAGCATGTCCTATTTATTTTTGTGCTGAGGTTTAAGTCCCTGGAGTGTGTAGCTCTAAGGGACTTTGATTTTTTGAGGTGGAGCATGTCCATTAATTCTGGGTTTGACATGGCTTTGTACGTCAGGCATAGATCGCCTCTGAGTAGGCGGTAAGCAACTGAGTAGAGCTGGAGTTTCTTTAGTCGAGCTGCATAGGACATCTGTTTGTAGCCCATGATCCTCTTGGTGAGGTACTTTTGAGGTCTCTCAGGTTGCTGCAGGTGTCAGGTAAGGTACATCCTAAAAGGGGCATTGTATTGAATTATGGGCCTGATGAGTGACGGGTAGAGGGGCACAATGACCTCTCTTGATCTAGATGCGAACCCTTTTGTGATAAGGTGGGCTATATAGAAGGTCTTTCTAACCACTTTGGCAACGTGATTATCAAAGGAGAGATTACTATCTACGTTGGTCCCCAAATCTCTAATTACTTCTTCCGTACTTAATGGATTACCACCTATGTGGTAATTTGTGGGCACCTTGTTTTTCCCAAAGGGGATGACTATGCACTTTTTAGCATTTAGCTTGGGGCCGTGGCTCTGGCACCACGCATCCGTCTCTGAGACCCTTTTGGAGGATGCTTGTGTCAGCTGGAGATTCGATTATGGCCCCCAGTTTGCAGTCATCTGCGAACCTTGTCAGCCATAATCCCCCCCGTGTTAGCCTGAACCTCAGAGAAGTATATACCGAACAAGAGAGGTCCCAGAACTGAGCCCTGTGGGACACCACTTGTAACTGGTTTGGATTTGGACATGGCACCTGCAATTCTGACCATGTGGGTTCTATCTCTGAGCCAGTTTGCAACCCATCTTGTGATATAGGGGTTGATATTTAAGCTGGTAAGCTTATTTATGATGCCCGAGTGGGGTATTGTGTCAAAGGCTTTTGCGAGGTCCAGGTAGGCTGTGTGGACTACTTTGCCCTCATGTATGGTTTTGGTAACTGTTTCAAAGAAATCAACTAGGTTTAAGAGGCAAGATCTGCCCTTAAAGCCGAATTGGGTAGGGTCCAGTGTCTGGAGGCTCCCAATGTCTTTGTTTATGAGTTCCATGATAATACGCTCCATAGCTTTACAGACCAGACTAGTCAGGCTTATGGAGCAATAGTTCCCGGGGTCCGTTGTGGCACCACCTTTGTGGAGTGGGACCACTGTAGCTGTACGCCATTCTTTGGGTACATATCCTGTAGTAAGGCTAAGTTTGAACAGTGACTTAATGTGAGGGTTCAGTTCTTCTTGGAGCTCGTGTAAGACACAGCCTGGGACACCGTCTGGTCCCATAGATGCTGTGTTTTTTGCTTTGGAGAGGGCAGCTTTCACCTGTGCATCTGTGATGTCAGGGAGGTTACATTCAGTTGGGATAAGCATTTGCTCCTTTTGGGGGGAAGGGGGGGGATAAGTTTGCGCTGAATCTGTCTGCCAGGATGTTGGCTATGTCCGTAGGTTTGGTATATTTTGTACCGTTGTGCAACAATTCAGAGCATATCTGGGAGTTTCCACCCATATTCCTGACATAACTAAAGAAGGCCTTGTTATTATCTTTAGTGTCTAGGGCAATTTTTCTTTCGAAACTGGCCTTTGATGATTTTATGAGGGATCGAAGTTTCTTGCTAATACTGATCAGAGATGCCTTCCCTTTTTGGGATTTTGCTCTGTCATGTAGTAGCTTCCTCCTTCTGTTGTATAGCTTATTTATGGCCAGGGTCCACCAGACCTCCTGTTTTTGGAGGAGTGAGTTTTGGTTTTATTTGGGATAGCACGATCCATGCATTCCTGCAGGTGTTCATAGAATGCATTTGTAAAGGATTCTGCGGATTGGGCTGTATTATCCTCTGGCCCGGGGGCTTTGAAGGATTCCACCTCAGTTTTGAGAAGTGCAAAGTTGGCTTTTGAGAAATTCTTTACAGTGATTTCCTTGGCTGGGGGTGGGGATGGGATATGGATGTCCGGGGAAATTTGTTTATGGTCTGATCTTACCAGTGAGGGGTTTACTTCTGGTGTGGAACATAGAGTCCCCATGTTGGTGATGACCAGGTCCAATATGTTGTTCCCTCTTGTGGGAGTGGTGACCAGTTGTTCCATCGCGTTAGAGTTTATAAATTCAAGGAACCGTTGGGCGAGGGTGTTTGGGCTTGAGTAGTTTTCCCAGTCAATGTTTGGGTAGTTGTAACATAGTGTTTGGAGAGACCTTCATATTCTCCAGTGTTCTCAGGAATGCCAAGTGGGGTTCCTGTAATACGTAGCACATAAATCTAGACACTTGTAGGAATGTTGGGTACTACTCAAACACATGCTGTGAAAAATGGTGTGTGACAAAAACGATGAAAAAAATATAAGCACACTATCAAAGAGACACAGGGTACAATCTGTAGGCTTTAATGACCTGTATCACAAATTCTACCACAGTAATAAGGAGTCATAAGATGTGAGTCTGCTTTCTCTAAATTATTGTTCCACTAGTATGTTGGTCAGGTAGTGTGATTTTCTGTGTTCTAGACAGCTTCTAAAGTCACATGCGATGAGGAGATTCAAAAAATTGTGTGAAGGGGTAAATCAAGCCTAAAAATAGGGACATACCTCTAAAAGTAGTGCCATCCTGTGCAGGGGTAAATAAGGTGTGAAAATAAGAAGGTACTTCCAAAAATTGGGACAATTGAGAGGTCTGGATTGCTCTCTTCTGCTGTTTTTGAGTGTGTGCATTGGGTGGGGGCAGCAGCCCTTGGAGGAGGAGTTTAAGCACTTCGGTGACTTGATCATGAATAATGGTGAAGAATGAGCATAAATCTAACTAGGGTAGCTTCCCAGCTATGGTGAGATGAACCGATGTGTAGTGTAGGGTAACCTAAATTCACAGATAAAGAACTCTTGTTTACTAATCAGTGTTAATTCCCTTATAATGAACAACCATTACTCCATAACCCCCTTTTTCCCATTTTTCAAATGGGGTCAGGGTGCCACATCAACAGTGACCATCATCTACAATCAGTGTTCAGACTGACAGTTGGCTAGCCCTGCCCCGGTTGTTGTTCCATTTTATACACACACAGGCACACAATGCACACACACACACACAGCAAATTTACACTGTCCAATCCACGTACTGCATGTCTTTAGAATGTCTGCGAAAACCAGAGCACCCAGAAACACCCACACAAACACAGAGGACATGCTAACTTCACACAAGGATACTCCAGTCAAGAATTGAACCAGACAGCCGCTTGCTTTGAGGTGACAACACTAGCAGCTGCTCCACTGTGCTGTGAATAGTGACTGAAAGAATGAAAATGTGGCCACAAATGGTAGAGGTGAGGTTTCTTCACAGGGTCATATTGTATACTATGTGTGACAAAGTACGAAGTACAGTGATCTAGGAAATCCTCTAAATAGAGGCAGTGTTCCTTTGGGTTGTATGGAGAATGGTGTGATGGTGCAGGTAACTCATAGCAATGGTTCCAGTGCATTTCCTAGTACAGACATTCCAGGCACATCACACTGGAATGATGCCATGTTGCAGACCCATGACATTCTGGAGAAATCCTGTCTTTTTCAATGTGCGAATGCTTTAGGTTCCCTCATGACAAAAAGGAATGTGGTCTGCCCTGTTTACTCTGCTGACAGCATGACCTTCAGCAGGGGGATGTGAACTGAAGTACTTACTGCATGCATTTAATGTAAACTATAGGTTTTTATGATTAGAATAGACATGCATAGCTACAATGTAATGTATTCAGTAATTCATTTCCAGGATGACCGTATACAATAAATAGAAGTTATGTCCTTACCATAACATTCCATGTGGAGTGTTCATCTCGCCTTTGTTCTTACACCTGGGTTCGGAGCCGATCCTCGGCACCGTGTCGGCCGCTTGACAAAGCTCTGCATCGAGAAGAAGCTCAAGACCAACCTAACTCCCACAATCCCCCTCTGCCTTTACCTCAGATCTAGTTTGCAAGCAAACCAGCAGAGAACAAAAGAGAGCATAACACTTTCATACCAAACAAGAAAAACCTATTTACATAGCACAACAACTGCTCAAGGCAGAATCAGGAGAAACAAACCAGGCACCTAAATTGCACGTTCTTCCTGAGGGTGGGAGGGTGGGAATGTAAGAACAAAGGCGAGTTGAACACTCCACATGGAACGTTATGGTAAGGACATAACTTCTATATGTGAGAGTGTTCAGTCTCGCCGTTTGTTCTTACACCTGGGTAGCGTCCCTAGCTCCGTGTTCCTGAGGAACTCAGGGGAGAACGTTCCTGAGCACAGTGGAACCAAAGGTTGCCCTGTCCCTAGAAATCCTGTCCATTTTGTAATGAGAAATGAAGGTATGTGGTTTAGACCAAGTGGCAGCCGCACAAATAGTGTCTAACGGTAGGCGAGCTGCATGAGCCAGGGATGTAGATACTGATCTTGTAGAGTGCCCTTTGGGCTTGACAGGTAAAGTTTGCTCAGAGGCATTATAGACAAAAATAATACAGTCAGAAAGCCATTTGGACAGGGTTCGTTTCGTAACTGCCATACCCATCTTGGTGTCTGAGAAGGCCACAAAGAGCTGGTCTGTTTTCCTGTGATCCTTTGTTCTGTCCAAGTAAAATCTGAGTTGTCTATGAACATCTAACTTGTGTAACATATATTCCAATTTATTGGAGTGGTTCTTGAAAAATGTGGGCAGTTCAATGGACTGATTAATATTATTAACGGAGCAAACTTTGGGAAGAAAGGATGGATTAGTGCGAAGAGAAACTCTGTCAGGGTGAAAAATTAAATAAGGATGTTTAACTGAAAGAGCTTGAAGCTCCGATACCCACCTGGCCGATGTGATAGCCACCAGAAAAAGGGTCTTCCATGACAAAAACTTCAAAGGACAGGAAGAGGCTGGTTCAAAAGGTGGTAGCATCAGCTGTGACAAAAGAAGGTTCAAGTTCCAAGGTGAAGTAGGACTTCTAACTGGTGGTCTAATATGGAAAGATCCTTTTAGAAAGGCCTTACAAAGTCTGTGAGCCATAATAGGAGCCCCACTTTCTCCCACATGAAAATTTGATATGGCAGCCAATTGCACTCTCAAAGTGGCAGGAGAAGCCCCTTGGTGGAACAATTCGGTTAAAAACTCCAAGACCTTATTCAGAGGAGCTACTAAGGGATCCAATTATTGCGTAGTTGCCCAGTGCACAAAACACTTCCATTTACTGGTGTAAATCCTTGTAGTGGATGCTTTGTGAGAAGCCACCAGGATATTTTGAACTGCAGGAGATAGAAGATCAGACCTGGCTAAGAAGGGAAGCGGAGCAGCCAAGCTGCTAGTTTGAGGGAGAGAAGCGACGGGTGGGGAGCCCCTGACGAGTGGGTCAGTAGATCCGGCTCTGGGTCCAGGATCCAGGGTTCCCGCATTTGGTGTGCTAGAAGAAAGGGAAACCATATTTGACGAGACCAGAATGGGGCAATGAGGATAATTGTCCTTTGCAGGTTGCTGGCTTTCTGTAGAAATCTTGAAATCAGGGGAACAGGAGGAAAAGCATACAGGAGACCCGGGGGCCAATCGTGAACCAGACCGTCCCTTGGGACTTCCCCTGGAGGGGGTAATAGGGCAAAATAGCTTCTGCATTTGGCGTTCATTGGAGACGCAAACAGATCGCAGGAAGGCTGGCCCCACTTGCGAAAAATCTCCTTCGCAACTGACTGTTTGAGGGACCACTCGTGAGGTAACAGGATGGCTCTGCTCAACCTGTCTGCTATGACGTTGGATAACCCCGGGATGTGCGTTGCTATCAGAAAGCGACCCGTGGACTCCGCCCATTGCCAGATTCTCATGGCCTCTCTGCATAGTTGGTAAGACTTGGTTCCCCCTTGCTTGTTTATGTACCAGACTACAGACATGTTGTCCGTCTGGACTGCAATTGTCCCTAGAGGAAGAAGGGGAGTAAAGTGTTGCAACGCTAGAAACACTGCCCTCAACTCCAGAACATTGATATGCAGATTGTATTCCAAATTGGTCCATTCACCTTGGACTGTCTGTCCCTGAAAGATGCCCCCCCACCCTATCAGGGAAGCGTCCGTGGTCACCGTTGCTGTCGGAGTGGGTAGCACAAATGGTCTTCCGCTGGAGAGATTGCAAGTCCGAAGCCACCAAGCCAGGTGCGATTTGCATATGTTTGTGATGTAGATTTCATGTGTCAGGGGTAACGTTTGGAACGACCATTGTGCAAACAGTAGCCATTGAAGAACTCTCATGTGCAGTCTTCCCAAGGGTATCGCAATGAGAGAAGCTGCCATGAGACCCAAAACCTTCAGAACCAGTTTCGCTGGGGATTTTCTGGATGAAAGAAGAAGAGATATATGGTTTTGTAGGGAGGCTATCCTGTCTGGGGGAAGCCTTAGAATTAAGCAATGCGTATCCAATTCTGCTGCTATGAATGAGATATGCTGTGATGGCTGTAGTAAAGATTTTTCGAAATTTACGGAAATTCCGAGATGAACACAAAGTTGTAGTGTGTAATCCCTGGCCTGAATCAGTCGACGCTCGGTGGTGGCAGAAAGGAGCCAGTCATCCAGATACGGAAACACCTGGAATCCGAGGCGTCTCAAGTGAGACGCTACCACTGCCATACATTTGGTGAAGACCCTGGGGCTGAGGTCAGACCAAAGGGCAGGGCTCGAAACTGAAAGTGACTGGCTCCCAGCCGAAGCGCAAGTGATCCCTGGACGCCCTGGCCATTTTGATGTGGTAGTATCGTCCTTTAGATCTATTGAGCACATCCAGTCGTCCTTCTGTAAAATGGAAGGATTGATTGAAGCGTGGCCATTCCGAACTTTTCTTTCTTGATGAAGGTATTGAGTTTGCTTAGGTCCAGAATTGGCCTCCAGTCCCCTGTCTTTTTTGGAACTAAAAAGAAACTTGAGTAAGGTCGAATCCTCTTTGGTCCGCTGGGACTGGTTGGATGACTCTTTTTTTCTAGCAGCTTTGAAATCTCTGTAGCTGCAGGGCCTCGCAGATGGGGCGGCACATCTGGGAGTCTTTTCTGTGGAATTGGGGGCAATAGGAAGGGAATTTTGTAGCCTCTGGTAACAACGCTTTTTACCCAATTGTCTGATGTAAGATTTTGCCAGGCCTGAGGGTATAAAGCTAAGTGACCCCCGACTGCCTCCAGAGCAGGACAGTCGGGCCTCCTCTCAGGAGTGCTGAAAAGGTTTCCCGGGGAGTGTATCCCTGTCACCTTGGTTTTGCAGACCCCCTCTGCCGCCAGAGCGACGTCTTCCACCTCTACCTCCTCCTCTGCCTCTGGAGGGGGTATCACCCTGTGTGCCTGGAAAAGAACCCTGGGGTTTTCGAAACCACATTTTTCCACTATGTTGCCCTTTGGGGTACGGTCTGGATGGGGTGGAAAAATGGACTCCGACAGCAGACAGAGTCTTTCCCTCTTGCTCACACCGGGTAAGGGTCTCCTTTACTTTAGGGCCAAAGAGAGTGGCACCATCAAATGGGGCGTTAGTAAAGGAAGACTTGAAGGCTTCCGCAAATGAACATAAGCGCATCCAGGACTGCCTACGAAGAGCAATCGCTGAAGCTGCTGCCCTACTCGATCCTTCGGCTGCGTATGAGATCAGCCTCATGGACGAGTTTACAATAGAAGTAAGGGTATTGAGATGTGCTGTAACCTTCTCTGAGACAGCAGCATCTGTAGTACCCTGGAGGGTATCTCCCAACTCTTTGATTAGATCCCTCTGTAGCCATGTAAAATGGGTTAAATAGTTCAGGGATCGCATGGAAAAAGCCGCTGAACTAAAAATGCGCTTCCCATATCTGTCCATAGTCCTAGAATCTCTAGTAGGTGGATGGACAGATGAGGAAGATTCCGACATCTCCTTTTTCGTGGCCGCTGCCACCACCATAGCGTCCACTGGCACTCCCTTTGTCAGATAAGCCTTATCTTGGGGGGCAGTAATAAATTTGTTAGGCTTTCTAGGGACTGGCTCCACCGTGTCAGGTGTCTCCCATGCCCTTCGAACAATCAGCTCCATTAACTCATCGAAGGGCGGAGTGACCCAGGAGGAGGAAGGGCGAGCACCGAATGCCTTCAGCAAGACTGACTCATCCTCAGAAGGGGGGAGGGATTGCCAATCACCTCTCTGCTTTAGGATCTCCAGGATGTCAGAAAAGGAGACATCCTCCGAGGGTGACTTTGGGGACCCTTCTGACTCATCTAAGTCAGTGTCCAATGTCAATGATTCTTGTGGAGAATCTAAGTGTCTCCTCTTACACAATCTTTTCCTCGGAACTTCCTCGGGGGGGGCATCTGAAGAAGCCTCCGAGGAAGAAGGGGCACCCTCTAGGGGTGGCTGAGACACTGGTGCTCGACGCTTAGATGTAGCCGTGGGTGCAGAGGAGGATAACGGCCCTTTATGGGAAGGAGAAGCTGTTTCTGCTGAAGTGGTTGTCTGAACAGACAACACCTTCCTCATGAGTTCGAAGGCCCCCGGGTCCCGAGTCGAGGTATCCCCCGGTTCCGAAGAAGTCGGAGGAATTCCCAAGACAGGCACCGAAGGCATCGACCCGAGGACGGAGCCGAGTCGATCCGAGCCGAGGCCCCGAGAGGGAGCGTCGGAACCGAAACATCGGTCCGACTCTCAGTCCCGGATCCAAGGATGGATCTTCGGCTCCGAGACTCTGGTACTGGATCCGACGGAGTCGTGGTGAATGGTACGACCGAGAAAAGGACGGCTCTGGTACCGAGGGCTCCACAATCACCAGGTCAGCCTCTCCCGGCTCCGAAGACTGGATAGGTCTCGGAGGAGGAACAGGTGGAGATAAGGGAAGGCCTTCGAGTCTCGACACCAACTGGGAGGAGACAGAGATGAGTTTGGACAAGGCTGTATTCTCCATCAATTTCTGCACCACGCGGTCTACATCGGTGTCGGAGAGGGGCCTGGAAGAACGCATCGAAGGAATCAAAGATGGAGCCGACCTCAAAAGTGCAGGAGGAGGAAGCTCCGTCACCGGTTCCAAGACTCGAGGCTCGGTAACTGACAACAGTTCAACACTCGGCCCCGAAGTCTGTGGAACCGGTGATCGAACTTTGAATGAAGAGCTCGGAGCCGATGACTTGGGTTCCGACGTCTTCAATTCCTTCGAGGATTTAGATGCCTGGTCTGATGCATCCAGAGCCTCTTGGAATGCAGGCTTCAAAAGACCCCTATCCATAAGTTTCCTGCGCCTATCTGTCATGACCCTTCCACTGAAAGAATGACAGATAGAACAGTCTTCCTGCAGATGGAGAGGGCCAAGACAGTAGACGCAGGAACTATGATTGTCTGTGACAGACATTTTCTGTCCACATTGGCACCGTTTGAAGCCTGATTTACCTTTTTCTGACATAACAAATTCCAATCCAGAAAACAGTGACAAGCCAGTAGTAAATGTCAAATCCAGTAAAGAAAGTCAAAGCCAGTAATATTTGTCAAATCCTGATATTTAAGTCACATCCAATAGTCAAATCCAGTTAAGGGTGGGGTAGGCCCCGAGGGAAAACTCAAAAGTATATAAAAGTATATAAAACTTATATACGGAACAGAGAAACCCTCGATACACTACTCACACATACACACAGTCAATCTGAGAAAATCTGTATACAAAAAATAATGAAAGAATTATAAGAAAAATTCAATCTTAGCTTCCAGGTGGTCCGAGCTCATCAAAATGATGCGATCTTTGCAGCGGCAAACTAGATCTGAGGTAAAGGCAGAGGGGGATTGTGGGAGTTAGGTTGGTCTCAAGCTTCTTCTCGATGCAGAGCTTTGTCAAGCGGCCGACACGGAGCTGAGGATCGGCTCCGAACCCAGGTGTAAGAACAAACGGCGAGATTGAACACTCTCACATTTGATTTTGCTTTTTATCGTTGAAAAGGCCTTTGTTATGAAGTGTGAGTTGTTAGTTTTTAAATGTGGAAATAGCCATGGTATATTTTAAATCAGTTAAATGAAAAATACCATGAAGAGGAGAGAGATAATTTGGTGCAATTCATGGGATCTCCATCATTTGACTGAAGCCCAGTATTCAAACTGAAGTCATACTTCAGTGAAGTTTCAGCTGACAGAACTGCAACAGTGTACATGAGAAGGAACAAATTTGATGTCTGGTCACACTTGAATTAGGTTGAGATTTAGATAATGATTTTTTTGGTGGAGTAGGGATTCACAACTCTTTCTTATTTATATTTTAAATCTCTGAGATATGCCCTAGTCAGTTTAAGGGAACTGTTGTGTAATTCTTCTTCCCTGAGATTTTGACCTTGGGATTATTATACATTAGTATGGTGTGAGGATGAAGCCCCCTGAATATGGAGATGCAGGGAGGTAATCCTGTTTCCTGCAGTGACACTGCCTCACAGTTGTGCTTTATTATCTTACCATTGATATTAAAATTGCTTTGATGAGCTTATTCAGAAGATGGATGGGCAAAAGACTCCTGTCAAAGGAAATAGACCGGAATCGTGCATCCTTCACACCATGTCAAAGTCCCTTACTCCATACGTATGCCAGACAAAAGGATTGGCAGCAGTAAGAGTAACCCGAGTCCTGCTCTCATCAATTCTATATTAAGGATGTACAAACTGTCCTTCAAGGTATAGCGTATGGAGCTGTTTTTATCTTTGACTGGTAATTGTTACTGGAGTGTCCTGTGGAATTAGACAAAAACACCTAAAAATAAGCCATACACCCACAGATGTCAGCCCTCTAATCTGCTATCACTAGGAGTCACCTCCCCAGACACACTCACTGAAAACAAGAGATAGCCAGTAGTAATAATTATTGACATCTTTAGGAACTTCATGCACTAAAACTGTGAGGACCCTCATCCTATCTGCCATTTTAGCAGTGATCAATGAACCACCACAGTCCCACCCCACCCACATGCATTCTCTCATCAGAGTCCCTGACCTGCTTCATTTCCTCTGTTCAGTGCTAGGGGTCTCTCTCCTGAAATCCTCTACCCCTCCTGTTAAAATCTTCTACTACTGCCTCTGCTGTAGCAG
Source organism: Protopterus annectens (assembly GCF_019279795.1). Lineage (NCBI taxonomy): Eukaryota > Metazoa > Chordata > Ceratodontiformes > Protopteridae > Protopterus > Protopterus annectens. The sequence continues at coordinate 358,175,261 of NC_056732.1, read as the reverse complement.
AGATGTTTGACCCTTTTCATACCAGTGTTCTGTACAGATGATCCTAGATACCTTTCACCCAGCCTTTCAGAGGTTAAAGCTACACCTTGCTTTATGTTTGGACTTGAAACTGGTCTACTCAGCCTGCCTCCAAAACCCATCTTGACAGCGATCAGGGGACTCTGCCACACCCCCTCTGCCTGTCTGTCTTGACCCTTGCCAACTGCTTCACCCTGTCTGACCCATTGAGATTCCTTCCCAAGTTCTGCTCACCCTGTCATATATCACGGCAGCTAACATCACTCTCATCCTGTGATGCCCACATAATGATGGGGTCAGCACATTTTCCTTACCCCGACTCACACTCTGCATTATCTTCTGAAATCTGGCATGCTGTGTTGGATATCCAAGCTACACTGTGCTTGTTAGTAAATTATGAATGAACTCCTTTTTGAATCACATGTCTGCGTTGTGTGCTGCTTTAATATATAGTACTAACCATCTAGTGTTGTTATGCACCTGACTGAATCCCACCTGCCCTCCATCTGACCATGGGTGTTTTAATGCATGTGGCCATGTTTTATGTATCTAACCCATCATCAGTATTTTGACACATTTTAAGTAGACTTAATTTCAGATAGGTATAGGTAGAAACCTGATTTATGTGCTGTACTCTTAGGCAAGATAATTTTACGCAGAAAAGGGCAGAAGTACTTTTTAAGTTGTGCAGCAGTATCTTCACTAGTACAGATAGATTGTATAGCAGAATACCAAGCTCTGCCTTCCAGGAAAAAACATAAGTTTTAAAAGAAATCCAGGCATCTGTAGGGCCATGTGGGATGGAAATGGGCAGAGCATTCTCAGATAGGCAGTCATTTCCAAGGGTGAACTGCCTGATGTATGATGAAACCTGTCAGTGGTGTGGCTGACTAAAGTGATTTACTCACTGGTTTGTCTACAGGATGATGCAGAAAGAGATTTGAGTGGTAATGGGGTGTCACTAATCTAATATCTCCGTAGGAAAGGCAATACACATCAACAAAAATGAGGCTTCAATAACTAGCTGTGTCATACACTGACAACTTATAACAGCTGACCCCAGTCACTGAAGGCAAACTGGGGAGTGGAACAGCAGTCGTTTCACTTTTCGTAGCCAAACTGCCCTGCTTCTCTGTTTTTTCACTAGTCTGTTTAAACCTGTGTCAGTTAATGGCCGTAACACAAAACAGCTTAGCTGCATAGGCATTAACTGCATCATCTTATGCATATTCACACAGCCATTTTATTTAGCAGATGACCCCAGGAATAAGATCATGATAAAATTGTACCACTGAAGATCATGCTGCCATTAGGGCCGTGCTTTAGACTGTAGCCTGAAATCTGCTTGGTAGTACCCAGCAGATGCAATTTAAATTCTTAGAAAGAAAACATTTCAATTTGTACTTCAGAGCAAAGTACCCTTTAAATGAGATTTGGCAGCAAGCCAGTTCTGCTTACCAAGTGGCCTTGGTAACATATCGGCAATGATTCATTTTTGTAGAAGTAATGATTTATATAATGGATGTTAGAGGCTTTTTTGTGAAGTCAAAGTCTTATTCAGCAGGTCTGGAATGAACTAGGAAGTTTATTCCTGAAAAGATATTACTCCAGGTTGGTTAAATGGGATATTTACCATGATTTATACTTGCAGAGAAAGAGAAGAGGATGGATTGATATACAAACATAAAAACATTTTGTCTGAGCTCTTTACTGATCACATATTATAGGTGACTTTTAAGAAAAAAATTTCCATTGTTCCTAAAAAGCCACAGTAGGTTCATAGGTAGGTACTAGGCTGCCTGCCCCAGGGCCTATATAAGCCTAGCCATCAAGATTCCCTGGCTTCAGCCACCCAAAAAATTTATTTTTCTGTGCCCCTGTTGAGCAGAGCCACAAAATTGATCCCCGGAGTAAGTTTCCTATTTCCCATCCAGGTGTCCAGATTTTTCTTAAAAAGGGCTAATGAGGTGCTCTGTTTGACATGAATGGGCAACTTGTTCCAGAGTATGGGAAGTCTCTGGGACAGGAACCTATCCCTCCAGTAAGTTCTGTTTGTTGTGGTGACAAAATTTAGGCCCCTGGAGCATGTGGCCCAAAGGGATTGGGATTTTTCTAAGTGTAGCATGTCCAACAGCTCTGGGTTTGACATGGCTTTGTATGTAGGCAGAGATCGCCTCTGAGTAAGCGATGTGCAATGGAGTAGAGCTGGAGTTTAAGACGGTCTGCATAGAGCATCTGTTTGAGGCTGGTTATCCTCTTTGTGAGGTATTTCTGCGGTCTTTCCAGTTGCTGCAAATGTCTTGTGAGGTACATCCCAAATGGGGCATTGTACTCTATAATAGATCTAATGAGGGCTGAGTAGAGGGGGACTACTCTTTTGTGATGAGGTGTGCCACATAGAAGGATTTCCTGACTGCTGTGGCAATGTGGATATCAAAGGAGAGACTACTATCTACCTACGTACCTAGGTCTCGTATCACACTTTCGGTGTTGAGTGGACTACCGCCTATGTGGTACTTCATTGGCACAGGGTTTTTCCCAAAGGGGATGACTATGCATTTTTTGGCGTTGAGCTTGAGGCCGTGGCTTTGACACCAGGCGTCTGTCTCAGCAAGGCCCTATAGTAGAATGTCCACATCCTTAGGGGATTCAGTTTTTACTCCCAGTTTGCAGTCATCTGCGAACTTTGTTAGCCATAAGCCCTCTGTGTTGGCCTGGACTTCAGAGAAGTAGATGCTGAACAGGAGGGGATCCAGGACTGAACCCTGTGGTACTCTACTTGTCACTGGTCTGGAGACAGATTTGTAATTGAGTTATTTTGTGATGCGGGTTCTGTCAGTGAGCCAGTTGGCCACCCATCGTATGACATAGGGGTTTATGCACAGTTTTGTGAGTTTATCAATGATACCAAAGTGGGAGATGGTGTCAAAGGCCTTGGCAAGGTCTCGGTAGGCTGTGTGAACCACCTTACTCTTGTCCACAGCTTTGGTGACTGCTTCAAAGAAGTCAATCAGGTTTAGGAGACTTGATCTACCTTTCACAAACCCGCTCTGGGTGGGGTCCAGAATTTGCAGGTTACCTATGTCTTTGTTTATAACTTCCATGATGATACGTTCCATGGCTTTGCAGATCAAACTCATCAGACTGATGGGTCAGTAGTTCCCGGGGTCTGTGGTGGATCCCCCCCATGTGGAGTGGGATCACCCTAGCTGTGTGTCATTCAGTAGGCACAAAGCCTGTAGTGAGGCTATGACTGAACATGGTACTTAGGTGGGGTGCCAGTTCATTTTGTAGTTCATGCAGAACACAGCCTGGGATGATGTCAGGTCCCATGGATGCTGTATTCTTGGCTTTGGCGAGTGCATTTTTTACCTGTGTGGCAGTTATTACAGGGACTAGGCATTCATCCTGTATAGAGATGGGCCCTTTAGGGGGTGAGAAGGGGGTGAAATTTGCACTGAACCTATCTGCCAGGATGTTGGCAATATCAGCTGGTTCTGTATGTTTAGTGCCATTGTGCTGTAGCTCTGAGCAGATCTGAGTGTTGCCATTAAGATTCTTGACATAGCTAAGAATGCCTTGTGGTTGTCTTTAAAATCAATGGCGATTTTGTTCTCGTAGCTAGCTTTGGAGGATTTTATGAGGGATCTCAGCTTCTTACTGAGGCTGACAAGGGAGTTGTTCCAATCTTGGGATTTTACTCTTTTTTGCAACAGTTTCTTCCTTCTGTTGTAGAGTTTGTTAATGTCAGGGGACCACCAGATTGACGTCTTTTTTTTTGGAGGATAGCATCTTGGTTCTGTTTGGGATGGCATGGTCCATGCACTTGGGTATGTGTTCATACTGCTACTTACCGTCTGCATGGTTGTGGTGAAGTTAGCCACTTCTGTCTTAAGAAGCATGAAGTTGGCTTTGGAGAAGGTTTTAATGGTGGTTTCCTTAATAGGGAGTGGGGGCGGGATTAGCTTATGGTTGGATCTGACCAACGAGGGGCTGACCTCTGGTGGTGGAGCACCGGTCACCCATGTTGATAATGACCAGGTCTAGGATATTGCTACCCCTGGTGGGGGTCTGCATCAGTTGATCCAAGGCATTGGAAGTTATGAATTCCAAGAAATGCTGTGTAAATGTGTTGGTACATGAGTAGTTTTCCCAGTTAATGGTGGGGTAGTTGAAGTCTCCCAGTATGAGGGTGTTGGGTTGTACCTTAATATTTTCCAGTATGTTAAGAAAAGTGTAGTAGAAGTCTTGGGGCATGGTGGGGGATTTGTAGTGCTTCTCTTTAAAAAATCATCCATTCATGACTCTTGAAAAGCGTGTTTCTGTTACGGAAACTAATCTGAAGCAGAGACATTGCGTTTGACATTGACTTGAATGAGGTTTTGCTGTAAATGACAGGCTAGTTGATTCTCAGCATGCTTTTGCAAAACCATGATGGCCATTGTGGTTTTTGAGGGGTGCCACAGTTTTTCCCATGTTCCAAATATAATTCATTAATTGAATTAGCATTCTTCCATATTGTCTGTAGATGTGCATGTGAGTGCATCCTGTAGTGGGCTGGTGCCCCATGTAGGATTAGTCTGTCCTGTGCTCATTCAGGCTGTAGCTTTCCAGAGACACAGAATTAGGATAAATAGGTATTTAAAAAATGAATGGTGACATCATGGCTTGAAAACCTTCTGCTAGTGGAAATGGGTTTGTCTCTGTGTATGTGTTTAATGGGGTCACACGTGGGTTGCCATAGTTGAAGACTGTAAATGGGATCCTTGGAAATGAGAGAATTTAAGTCTAATTGCAGGAAATTAAAAGTCCATAACTGCTGTATTTTGAAGTATTACTTCCTTTCTGAGGTGCAGCAATCTCAAAGTTAGCATAGATAAGGAACAGGAATGTGGTGGTGTGGGGTGGGGTGGGGAGGCTTGCCCCCATGCAAAAAGTGTCTTTAATACGCAATCGTAACAGCAAGTTTTGCAGTTCACAGAAATTTTATGAGGATGTAACTTAAAGTGTTTTTTTTTTAATCGAATTGATCAGCTTTTTCCCCGTTCACTTATAGATCTTTATAGGATCGTACTACATTTCAGAAAAGAAGAGGTTGATATACAAACTAAACTTTTGTTTTTTAAAAGGCAAAAAAAAAACTAGGTTCATAGGTAGGTACTAGGCTGCCTGCCCCAGGGCTCATATAAGCCTAGCCATCAAGATTCCCTGGCTTCAGCCACCCAAAATTTATTTTTCTGTGCCCCTGTTGAGCAGAGCCACAAATTGATCCCCGGAGTAAGTTTCCTATTTCCCATCCAGGTGTCCAGATTTTCTTAAAAAGGGCTAATGAGGTGCTCTGTTTGACATGAATGGGCAACTTGTTCCAGAGTATGGAAGTCTCTGGGACAGGAACCTATCCCTCCAGTAAGTTCTGTTTGTTGTGGTGACAAAATTTAGGCCCCTGGAGCATGTGGCCCAAAGGGATTGGGATTTTTCTAAGTGTAGCATGTCCAACAGCTCTGGGTTTGACATGGCTTTGTATGTAGGCAGAGATCGCCTCTGGAGTAGTGTATGTGCAATGGAGTAGAGCTGGAGTTTAAGACTTGTCTGTATAGAGCATCTGTTTGAGGCTGGTTATCCTCTTTGTGAGGTATTTCATAGTGTCTTTCCAGTTGCTGCAAATGTCTTGTGAGGTACATCCCAAATGGGGGCATTGTACTTATAATAGATCTAATGAGGGCTGAGTAGAGGGGACTACTCTTTTGTGATGAGGTGTGCCACATAGAAGGATTTCCTGACTGCTGTGGCAATGTGATATCAAAGGAGAGACTACTATCTACCCACGCACCCAGGTCTCGTATCACACTTTCGGTGTTGAGTGGACTACCGCCTATGTGGTACTTCATTGGCACAGGGTTTTTCCCAAAGGGGATGACTATGCATTTTTTGGCGTTGAGCTTGAGGCCGTGGGTTTGACAATTGCAGGCGTCTGTCTCAGCAAGGCCCTATAGTAGAATGTCCACATCCTTAGGGGATTCAGTTTTTACTCCCAGTTTGCAGTCATCTGCGAACTTTGTTAGCCATAAGCCCTCTGTGTTGGCCTGGACTTCAGAGAAGTAGATGCTGAACAGGAGGGGATCCAGGACTGAACCCTGTGGTACTCTACTTGTCACTGGTCTGGAGACAGATTTGTAATTGAGTTATTTTGTGATGCGGGTTCTGTCAGTGAGCCAGTTGGCCACCCATCGTATGACATAGGGGTTTATGCACAGTTTTGTGAGTTTATCAATGATACCAAAGTGGGAGATGGTGTCTGCCTCCTGGCAAGGTCTCGTAGGCTGTGTGAACCACCTTACTCTTGTCCACAGCTTTGGTGACTGCTTCAAAGAAGTCAATCAGGTTTAGGAGACTTGATCTACCTTTCACAAACCCGCTCTGGGTGGGGTCCAGAATTTGCAGGTTACCTATGTCTTTGTTTATAACTTCCATGATGATACGTTCCATGGCTTTGCAGATCAAACTCATCAGACTGATGGGTCAGTAGTTCCCGGGGTCTGTGGTGATCCCCATGTGGAGTGGGATCACCCTAGCTGTGTGTCATTCAGTAGGCACAAAGCCTGTAGTGAGGCTATGACTGAACATGGTACTTAGGTGGGGTGCCAGTTCATTTTGTAGTTCATGCAGAACACAGCCTGGGATGATGTCAGGTCCCATGGATGCTGTATTCTTGGCTTTGGCGAGTGCATTTTTTACCTGTGTGGCAGTTATTACAGGGACTAGGCATTCATCCTGTATAGAGATGGGCCCTTTAGGGGGTGAGAAGGGGGTGAAATTTGCACTGAACCTATCTGCCAGGATGTTGGCAATATCAGCTGGTTCTGTATGTTTAGTGCCATTGTGCTGTAGCTCTGAGCAGATCTGAGTGTTGCCATTAAGATTCTTGACATAGCTAAGAATGCCTTGTGGTTGTCTTTAAAATCAATGGCGATTTTGTTCTCGTAGCTAGCTTTGGAGGATTTTATGAGGGATCTCAGCTTCTTACTGAGGCTGACAAGGGAGTTGTTCCAATCTTGGGATTTTACTCTTTTTTGCAAATAGCTTCTTCCTTCTGTTGTAGAGTTTGTTAATGTCAGGGGACCACCAGATTGACGTCTTTTTTTTTGGAGGATAGCATCTTGGTTCTGTTTGGGATGGCATGGTCCATGCACTTGGGTATGTGTTCATACTGCTACTTACCGTCTGCATGGTTGTGGTGAAGTTAGCCACTTCTGTCTTAAGAAGCATGAAGTTGGCTTTGGAGAAGGTTTTAATTGTGGTTTCCTTAATAGGGATTGGGGGCGGGATTAGCTTATGGTTGGATCTGACCAACGAGGGGCTGACCTCTGGTGGTGGAGCACCGGTCACCCATGTTGATAATGACCAGGTCTAGGATATTGCTACCCCTGGTGGGGTCTGCATCAGTTGATCCAAGGTATTGGAAGTTATGAATTCCAAGAAATGCTGTAAATGTGTTGGTACATGAGTAGTTTTCCCAGTTAATGGTGGGGTAGTTGAAGTCTCCCGGTATGAGGGTGTTGGGTTGTACCTTAATATTTTCCAGTATGTTAAGAAAAGTGTAGTAGAAGTCTTGGGGCATGGTGGGGGATTTGTAGTGCTTCTCTTTAAAAAATCATCCATTCATGACTCTTGAAAAGCGTGTTTCTGTTACGGAAACTAATCTGAAGCAGAGACATTATGCTTGACATTGACTTGAATGAGGTTTTGCTGTAAATGACAGGCTAGTTGATTCTCAGCATGCTTTTGCAAAACCATGATGGCCATTGTGGTTTTTGAGGGGTGCCACAGTTTTTCCCATGTTCCAAATACAATTCATTAATTGAATTAGCATTCTTCCATATTGTCTGTAGATGTGCATGTGAGTGCATCCTGTAGTGGGCTGGTGCCCCATGTAGGATTAGTCTGTCCTGTGCTCATTCAGGCTGTAGCTTTCCAGAGACACAGAATTAGGATAAATAGGTATTTAAAAAATGAATGGTGACATCATGGCTTGAAAACCTTCTGCTAGTGGAAATGGGTTTGTCTCTGTGTATGTGTTTAATGGGGTCACACGTGGGTTGCCATAGTTGAAGACTGTAAATGGGATCCTTGGAAATGAGAGAATTTAAGTCTAATTGCAGGGAAATTAAAAGTCCATAACTGCTGTATTTTGAAGTATTACTTCCTTTCTGAGGTGCAGCAATCTCAAAGTTAGCATAGATAAGGAACAGGAATGTGGTGGTGTGGGGTGGGGTGGGGAGGCTTGCCCCCATGCAAAAAGTGTCTTTAATACGTAACAGCAAGTTTTGCAGTTCACAGAAATTTTATGAGGATCGTACTAAATCTTTAATCTGATGTCAGTTTTCATTCTATCCTTAACTGTTAGGTTCGTATCTGAACTTTGGATCCGACTTGGCCATTACTAAAGTTTGTGATAATCAAAAGCTCTCAAGCTTCTCCCTTACCCATAATGCACCAACCCCTAACATACTCCAGATCTCATTTGCCACTTTTGTGAAAGAAGTGATCAGCCGTAGCTCTCGAGTTTCGATTGTACTTTAAGCAGATACGTGAATTTCTTCAAAAAATGTATATTTCTACTATATTTCTCTTATACTCATTATCCCTTACCCTTGCACATAAGTGTACTCCTTCTTTACCATTGTTTGTAGTTTTCCACTTCTGCTGTCTTCACATGCTTGTGTGTTCCTTAATAACCATTGTTGGTAATATTTTTTTTTTTCTGACTTACTTTTTAAAAAAAAATTTGTTCTCATATTCTGCTTGGTTTGTTAGGATGGTTGAGAAGGGTCCTTCCAGCTTTAAAATATGTTTGAAGTGTGGGCACAAGTTGCCTATCTCTGATTCCCATGCACTCTGTGTTCATTGTCTAGGTCCACAACACTTGCAGGAGGATTGCCCTATTTGTCATCATTTTAATCCCAGAGCACTTGCGGACAGAAAGAATAAGTTGATTCTGAAAGGCTTGCTGCCATCATATTTCGGTGAAGCTGTCACTGAGGCTCAATCTCCCAAACCAAAGTCTAAGGAGTCAAAGTCTCTGATTCCATACACTTCCTCAGTTCCATTTTCTGAGCCTTCCAGGAAGAGGTCTAAATTGGATTTGAGGTGGTCTCAAACCTCTACCTACTCAGATCCAAAGGAAAAGAGGTTAATAGATCCTATGTCCTCCGATCTGACTAAGAAACCTTCGGATCTGACTGAACCGGATCATATTGGTTTGCCAAGGACCCGATGTTCTCCCTTTGTTGGTCCAGTGCCTTCCAGTCTCCCGTCCCCCTTTATGTAAAGGCGCAATTCAAAGTTACCTTCCCTGGTCTCGTCTCATTCATCCAGGAGTTTGACTGAGGAAGATGTAGATGGGATGATGAGGAAGTTTCTCTTGGCACAGATCCAGATATGTGTTACCAGCTTTTACCATTTTGGGTCGGGAAGCTCATCTTTCAATCACTCACTGCCTCAGACTCCTCTGATCTCTTTGGTTTCTTCAGAGTCCCTAGATCTGAGATTTCTTGGTCCCGTTTGCTTGGATCCGAAGATGACTCTATCTTCAGATCTGAAACTAACTCTGAGTGCCTCGGCTCCAATGTCTTTGGATCTGAAGGAGACTCAGAACTGAAGCTTCCTCGTTGAATCCGAGGTGCTGGGGTTAACTCTGAAGATGTCGGAGCTATCGCTGCACCTTGGGGCCTTGGCATTGGACAACTCTGCTCTGTCTTCCTCCTCTGGAAGATTGCTTTTGGCACAGGAGAAAACAGCGATTCAGAAGCCTACCTTCTCGAAGCCAAGGTCTTCTCTTTCTCAGGGGCAGTCTAACTTCATAGTTGTGAAGAGGGTATTGTCTGTTCCAACAGGACTGATGGATCCAACCCCTTCAGATCTCCAATCCAGCTCCAAGATGTCTCTGAACTTGGAGCCTCATCATTCGATGCCACAGGGGTAGCCAGCTCAAGACCCCCAGACCACCTAGCAGGGTTTCACAGTCACTTCTTACACTTCCCTGGAACACCCCACTGAGGAAGTCCCTAGGAAGAGAAAGTGCAAGAGGAGGCACCTGGACTGTCCACAAGAGTCAGCCACTGAGGATATTGATTTTGATGAGGGTGAAGGGTCCCCACGATCACCTCCAGAAGATGTCTCATTTGGAGATCCTGAAACAGATTGTTGGTTGGACCCCAAGCAACCCTTCACTGGAGGAGTCAGTATTTCTGGAGGCCTTTGGAGCTGGCCCATCTACCTCCTGGGTTACTCCGCCCACTGATGAGCTCATTGATTTGGTCTCTTGTCAGGCATGGAAGTAGCCTGACTCAGTTGAGCCAATACTTAAGAGGCCAGATCTGATTCTGGCTCCACCTGTGGGGAAGGAATTTTAGAGTAAAGAGGTGCCTATGGATGCCATGGTTGTGGCAGTGGCCACCAAGAAAGAACTTGCTAAACAAAGTTCTTCTTTTCATCCCCCTAACACGGAGTCTAGGGCAATGGATAGAGTTGGGAAGCATGTCTATGCTTCAACGACCTTTTCTCTTAAAACACTGAACTATTTGGCACATTTTACTAGGTTGCAAAGGGACTCAATCAAATAACTTTCAAAATCCCTTTAAGGGACCATTTCTGCTGAGGCTCAATTGTCTGTGGCCTCTCAGTTGGCTACCCTCCAATCTGTTTCAGATTCATCCATGAGGCTTGTGAGACCCCACCACTGGGCCAGTAATCAAGGAGCCTCAATCCTCATCACTAGCACCAGTGGGGGATGTACATTAAGAGGATGACAACTATACACACAGTATTTCCAGATGCAGCTCTCTGCATCAAATGCAATTTCCCTTAAGAGCAAACAGAGACCACAGACATATCAGGCAAGCTAACTCTGCATTTGAGAAATGGATAAATACCTTGACTCATTGTGTTAGCAAAACTTGTCTTTCTGAAAAGAATGTCGTGCTGCAACTCCAGCTAAAGCAAACAGGCAAGTTCTTCACTTGTAGAGAGTACATGAAGGCAGATTTCTGGTGTGCTGAAGAACTGATCTGAATTAGTTTACTTCATTTGGTCTTCAACCTGTGGGAATACGGATCCGTATCGGATCCGAGCCGGCAAAAATTACTAGCATCAGCTCCGAGCTCCAAACTCCTCCCCTTACCCATAACACACCTCCACTGCCTTCCATCCCCAGATCTCGTTTGCTGCGATTTGTAATACATTGCATCTCCAGAGCTCCATCTAGCAGTGGGTGATGATTCTTACTGTATGTTTTCTAAAATTGTTGTTCTTTTAGCCAGTTCAGGTTATTGTAGGTACACTTTTCTCCCCTTCCATTGCCTTGGCATTGAGTGTAGGTTTGTAGTTGTAGTTAGAGTAGTTTGTCTGTGGTGCCCCCCCCCCCCTTACTGTTGTCTATAGTCTAGTGTGGTGAGTGGGTGTGTGTTTGTTAGTTTAAAGAAAGGAAGTTTTTGCCTGTATTTTTTTTAGGCTTCTTTCTTTGTGGAATGGCTGATAAGCTTATCTTTAAGCGCTGCACAGAGTGTGGCCATAATCTCTCCCCAGTGGATGGCCACACTCTGTGTGTGTTGTGCTTAGGTGTGGCCCACCTTAGTTTGGATTGCTCCATTTGTGCAGGATTCAGTCCCCGAGCTTTGCAGGTTTCAATCCCCGAGCTTTGAAGGCTAGAAAGGCCAAGTTGGCCCTCAAAGGTCTTCTGCCTGCCACTAAACCCCTATCCTCGTCTTCGGCTTCAGTCACAGCGGCTGCTGTGGCTGCCTCTCCCGCTTCTCTTCCTTTGGCCTCCCCTCCCTCCCAGGCTGGGACTCAAACTCCTGCATCTAAGCCTATGGTAGCAGAGCAGAGGAGAAGTAGAGAACGGGAGAGAGAGTCGAAGACTAAGGAAAAGAGGAAGAGGTCCATGGGCCTCACGTCCCCGAGCAAGTCTGCACGGATCTGTGACTCCCCTCGGCTCAGGTCTCCGAGGTTCTCCCCAGAGCCGGAGGAGGTACATTCAGTCTCTCGGGCCTTGGTTCCCCGACCTGCCTCGTCACGGTCGACCCACCCTTTATCGGACATGGACCTGGATAAGATGATGAGGCACGTTATCCATACACAGATCCAGATGAGGGTCTTGCCAGCCCCCCTCCCACAGGAGGGGGGAGCTCACTTCCTTTTTTTCAACCAATTTCTCCTTCCCTGATCCGACCTTTGGCTTCAGAGTTCTCTGATCCGGGGTTGGCCTTGGTCAGGGGGTCAACGCCAATGGCCCTTGCGTCCTCGACCCCGACAGCTGCCTGGAGCATCTCTGTTCAGACCAGTACGGATCTGAGTAGCTCTCGGAGCTGGAGCCTGGGTGTCAGATCCAAGGGAGTGGAACCTTTTCCATCGGCTCTGACTTTGTTGGGCCAGGTTACTTCCCTCAGAGCTCCATCCACTTCGGGTCCGGTTCCAATTCTTGTGTCAGACCCGGGGAGACTGGCTTCCTTATTAGCTTCCCAGGAGGTTCAGTGTCCTTTGGCATTCGATGTGGTAGAACAGGTCCTCTCCATCGGATCGAGGCCCCTGACCGCCCCCTCGGACTCCACCCAGACCCCCTCGGCTCTGTCTACAGATCCCATTTTCTTACCAGAGGGACAGCCTGTGCCCGAAGAGCCCCAGATGGTTCCCCAAGAGGAGCAGATGGCTTGTGAGTGTTCCCCTGAGAGCCCCACTGGAGATGTGCCTCGCAAGCGTATATGCAAGAGGAGGCACTTGGAGTCCCCTGAGTCCCTAACCAAGGACAAAGATTTAGATTGTGGGGAGGGCTTCCCAAGATCACCTCCCAACAATGTCTCCTTTGAAGACATCATGGAGATCCTGCGCCAGCAGGAAGGTTGGTCTGCCCCTAAACCCTCCTCTGATGAGTCTGTGTTTCTGGAGGCTTTCGGCACGGGCCGTCTATGTCTTGGGTTCCCCTCCCACGGATCCTTTAGTGGATTTGATCACCTCACGGGCGTGGAAGGAACCAGATACCATGGAGCCAATCCCTAAGTGCCCTAATAAGGTTTTAAGTCCCCCCATTGGCCTTCCTGGAACAAGGGCTCCCCATTGGATGCCATGGTGGTAGCAGCAGCCACAAAGAAGGAACTATCTCAGGAAAGTTCCTCGGTCCACCCTCCTGACTGAGAGTCATAGATGATTGACCACCTAGGGAAGCGGGTGTATGCATCAACTACCTTTTCTATAAGGGCGCTGAATTACTTGGCCCAAGTCACGAGACTCCAACGCGACCTAGTGAAGGAGCTGGAGGAGTCTCCACCCAATTCCATGTCGCAGGAGGACAAGGCTTCATTCTCCACAAAAATGCCACTCTGAGAGCAATATCAAATACATCCATGCGACTCCTATCCCATGCTATGGAAGGACTAGCTAGGGCAGCTGGGTCCGGCGTGTCCATGAGGCATAACGCCTGGCTCAGGTTGTGCTAATTTACTGAACCTTTTAAGGTGTCCTTTGCTAATGCACCTTATGACGGCTTGAGTCTTTTCGGTAAGACAGTCAAGGAGATACTAGTCCAGAGTGAGAAGGACAGGAAGACACTGTCTGCTGTCGGGATCTGCTTCTCTAACCCTCAAAGGTCCTTTTTCCGGAACCAGAGATGGCAAAAGAAGATGTGGTTCTGGAAGTCTCAGTATTCCTGGGACACTCGGGGCTCTTCTTCCCCTAGAGGCAGAGGCGGACAGAACGGATGCTGGCCCAGAGGCCGAGGGAGTCCATGTAACTTCGGGTCTCGAGAACCATTCTCGGACATACCCGGGCAGCAGCCCTGAGGGGTTGCCTGGCTAATCTAGTCTGGAGGCAGTCGGGGACGGTTGTCCTTGAACCCAGCGGCATGGGAGTCCATAACAACGGACCACTGGGTGCTTCATATCTTATCCAGAGGATATTATATCCCCTTTGTGGGTTCTCCCATATCTCTCAAACACCTCCCGGATGTTCCACCTATGCAAGGAGAGGCAGCAGCGCAGGAAATTTCCAAGTTGCTAGGAAAATGAGCCATCAAAACTGTCCCCTCAGATCAGTCTGGATTGGGTTTCTACTACAGGTTCTTTTTGGTACCAAAGAAAATGGGGGACTTGAAGCCTATTCTGGACCTCTCTACCCTAAACATGTCAGTTGCCAAGGAAAAGTTCCGGATGGTCACACTACAGTCCATCATGCCATACCTGCAAGAGAGCAACTGGATATGCTATTTAGATCTCCAGGCTGCTTACTATCACATAAAGATGCACAGAAGCTCCAGGAGGTTCCTCCGCTTCGAGCTAGGGGACCAGTCATTACCAAATTTGAGCCCTACCCTTTGGTCTCACCACAGCTTCCAGGGTGTTTACCAAAGTGATGGCGGTTGTAGCGCCTCACCTGAGGCTTCAGGGGATTCAGGTCTATCTGTACCTGGACGATTGGTCCCTCACTGCTCCCACCAGGAATCTACTTTCTCAAACTAGGGATTACTTTCTGACACTTGCCCTGAGTTTGGGTATCACAATCAACAGATCCAAATCTCTACTAGAGCCTGTACAGGTGATAGACACATTCCAGTGCAAAATGTTCCTGACCTCAGAGAGAGTTCTAAACCTCAGGATGCATGTCTCCCTAATTTACCATTTTCACCTCCCAATAGTGAAATCAGTATTGAGGGCCCTAGGCTCGATGGTGGCGACCATAAATCTTCTTCCATGTGCTCGGCTGTACATGCGGATTCTTCAGTGGACTCTTGCGGCTCAGTGGTCCCTGTTGAATTTACCACTAACCTATCCTGTCCACCTGAGTCAAGTGTGTCGGTCATCCCTCATATGGTGGATGAGCTCTCCAGACATTTTGGAGGGACGACCATTTGTTCCAGCCCCGGCCCAAACCACAGTGACCACGGATGCCTCCCAACTTGGGTGGGGGGGCATTGTTCAGGCAGGACAGTCCAAGGCCTGTGGTCCCCCATAGAGACCAGCTTGCATATCAATGTCCTAGAGATGAGGGCGGTCCTTCTAGTGTTGCAGGCCCTTCATGCCTTTCTTCCTCTGGGGACGATTGCCATTCAATCAGACAACATGTCAGTAGTCTGGTGTATCAACAAACAGGGAGGGGCCAGATCTTATCCCCTTTGTCGAGAGGCCATGAGAGTATAGGAATGGGCAATCTCCACCAGTCGCTTTCTCATTGCAATGCACATTCTGGGACAGTCCAACATTCTAGCGGACAGGCTAAGTCGGACCATTCTGTTATCAGTAGCGGAACAGATCTTCAGCGAGTGGGGTCAACCTTGCTGTGATCTCTTCGCATCTCCTTCCAATGCGAAGTGCAGCAGGTTTTTTGCTCTGAACCCCTCGCAAGGGGAGTACCCCAGAGACACTCTAGTTCATGCTTGGCCACCCAGTCTTCTATATGCTTACCTGCCAGTTCCTCTCATCCCGAGGTTTCTGCAGAAAGCTTGTAGACTGTGGAGCAAGGTGATCTCATTACCCCATTCTGGCCTTGCCAGGTATGGTTTCCCTTCCTTTGGTCTCACCTTCTGGCTCCACCTTGGATCCTAGATCCCATTCAGGATCTGATTTCACACCCATCAGGGGGCCCTCATCTGAGTCTGGACAGCCTGAAGCTCATGGCTTGGCTGATCCAGTTCCCGTGATTGCTAGGACTCCCAGACTTTCCACCTCTGTTAAGAATATTTTGGTAGCTGCTCATAAGCCTTCTACCAGAAGGGTTTATTGCAGCAAATGGAAACGTTTTTCTTTCTGGACCTCTCAGAGGAGTTTAGATCCTTTTACAGCTCCTATTTCCTCCATTCTTGATTTTCTAGCTGATATTTTCCAGCATGGAGCTAGTTCTTTTGCTGTCAAAGTTCAGTTGGCAGCCATTTCTCATTTTAATGTGGGTGAGAATTCTGCATTCTTGGCATCTTCTCGACTGTGTAAAGCCTTTATTAAAGGCACTTTTTTGCTACGCCTCCCGGTCAAAGATCCTGTCCCCCCTGTGGAACTTTGATGGTTCTCCAAGCTCTGGTTGCCCCAACTTTCGAGCCTGCCGCAACTGCAGATCTAAAATTGCTATTACCTCTGCTAGAAGGGTTTTGGAATTACAGGCCTTGTCCATAAAATTCCTGTACATGATTTTTCATAAAGATAGGGTTTCCCTTCGAACCAACCCATCTTTTCTTCCTAAGGTGGCGTCACTAGTTGATATCAGTCAGACTATAAATTTGCCCGTTTTCTTTCCCAGTTTTATCAACAGAATGGAATACAAGCTTACACATGTTGGATGTTCATAGACAGTTACGATTCTGTTTACACAGGACAAAAAATTTTTGTAAATCTTATCAATTGTTTGTTTCATTCTCTAGACCCTTTTTGGGCAAACCTATTTCCAAGGTCACTATAGCTAGATGGATTTCTTCATGCATCCTGCAGGTCTATAAGGACAAAGGCATATCTCCTCCAGGTCAGGTTAAAGCTCATTCCACTAGGTCCATGGCTATGTCTGCAGCTTTCTGGTCTAGGGTGTCTTTGGATGACATTTGCTCTGCAGCTACTTGGTCCTCATCTCAAACGTTTATTTCCCATTACAAACTGGATTTGACATCTAGAAGGAGAGCATCCTTTGGCTCCACGATGCTCTGGAATATCCTTCCATGAGGGCCACCCAGGTGTTTAGAGCTGGGGACTCTCTGTCCCACAGGTTGAAGATCAAATGAAGTAAACTACTTCAGGTAAAGAAGTTATGTACTCATCATAACGTTCCATCTGAGTAGTTGTACTTAATTTGTCTTCAACCGTCCTTCCCTCCTTCCCCCAGACCTTGGCGCATGTTCAGCCTACGGGCTGTAGTATATGTCACAAGTATGTTATCAGGTCGGGTTCTAAGTATAAGTTCTCCAAACTTGATCTGGGGATGGAAGGCAGTGGAGGTGTATTATGGGTAATGGGAGGAGTCTGGAGCTCGGAGCTGATGCTAGTAATTTTTGCCAGCTCAGATCCGATGCGGATCCATATTCCCACAGGTTGAAGACAAATGAAGTACAACTACTCAGATGGAATGTTATGGTGAGTACATAACTTCTTTTTTAATGATTTTACAGAATTAGAATGTCATTGTTAACGTGGACTGTTCAAGCATTAAAAGATGAAATGGCAAGTGACACCAGGAAGCAAATGTCTCTAGACCTCCATACTTGTAATATGCTGAGCCTTGCACTTTATGAAAGCAAAATATTTAATTACTTATTTTAATTGGCTTTGTGGTGTGTCTGTGGAAGTTTAGAATGGACTGCTTTCTTTGATTATGATACATAGCATACCAGCAGACAATGACATATTTAATGCTGTCAAAGACCTTTTCATTGAAAAACAATTAGACTCGCATAAAATGTTTTCTGCAACCACTGATGGTGTAGCTGTTATAACAGGCAAAAAACAATCTGGATTTGTAAAACTCCTGGAAGTGAAACTTATCCATTTTGAGATTCCACTGTCTATGCTAAGATTTAATATTCTGATTTATATCAAGTCATGACATCCCTTGTAAAATTTGTCTTTTTTTTTTCCACTGTTAGTCTTGAACACACAGGACAATCTTACAAATATTTACATGGTATGGATTCTACATTTGGAGATTTAGTGCTGTATAGTAATGTACACTGAGTCAAGATAATTGTGATGTAGGGATTTTTTTCCCCCCCAAGTCTTGGGCCCATTTTGGTTTTCCTTACCAAAGAAAGTGGGCAATAGTATGCAGGCCTTGCTAATGAGAAATAATGAACAGAAATGATGTTTTTGATTGATACCGTATTACACTATCTGAATACTAATTTATAAGGGGCACCGAAACCATGCTTCAAGCTGTAGGAAGATTGGAAACGTTTCTCTCCTAAGCTTTTTTCAGACTAAATATTGGAAGGTCTATTTTTCAAAACTTTCCCAGTGTGAAATGTACTCCCAGCAATATCAGCTAAACCCTGGGAACATGCACAGTTGTATGAAATTGCTAGAAAGTGAGCTAAATTGAACATTCTAGGACATGCCTGTCAAAATGACCATTTTTATGTTGTAATCCCTAACATTACTGCAGAAAGTAACACAAACTGTAGTGTTTTAAGTGAGTAAACATGTAAGCATTTGAACTGGAAGTGATTGATCTCCAAAGCTCAGCCATATTGATAGCAAAGCTCAAATCACCGAGTTAAATTTGACAATGGAGAGGGCTGTTTGTTCAGGATTCCTGAGGGGGTATGCCTGTGTGAAGATAGTAGCTGTTGTCTAGTTGTATAACTTTGGATTTACTTATCACTGAGCAAATATTTACACTAATAAAGATTATTCTGACTCCTGTGAGAAGACATCTGATTACTGAACATTCAGATTCTTGTCTGTGTTGTGTGACTGTTGGTTACCAGTCTAATATCTACAAGTTCTGCAATCAAATGAAAAACCAGTACACCCACTTGACTAATTATGATACCAAAGGAAGTTTTAAATTGCTAAAATATCTACTTTACTCATTCATCCTTTTACTTTCATTGTATGCTTTTAAGTTCACCATCCAATCAACATTTATTTTTAGTATTCTTATTTTATAGCAATTCAGTGACCAAACGGCATGTCAGCAGATTTGTTAAATAAGGAAGGGATAGAAACCATGATTTATGTACCATGTTTTGGAGTTCATTGGTGAAAGCTAAAAAAGATGACTACAAGTATAAGTACATGCACACTTCTGTGTAGATGCGCGCGCACGTGCACACACACACACACACACACACACACACACACACACACACATACACACACACATGCACAATAAGAACCAAAAAGGTGGAGCAAGTCTAGTTTTTTGTCTGCCAGAGAAATTTGATCTCTGTTTCAGTTTATATATTCTAAGAAGTATAAAGGTTATGAATCCAAAAATAGTTGCTTCTGCATTTGATATTTTATTGACCACTCTGGGACCACTTGGCTAGTTAAGCAAAGTATAAGAGAAAGATAATTTATCTTTTGTGAAGTACTTGTACTGCAGTTAAGAAGTTATTGATTTGTTTTTGAGAATGGCTCATTGATTCAGATGTAATACATTGAGGCATTGTAGAAAACATATTTTCCCTTCCACATATCATTTGATATTTCTGCACAGAACCTGTGAAGTTCTCTACTTTTCCACTTTTCTGATTAAGTATTAGAGCTACGCACAGTATTAGTGGACTGTTCCTTAACTGTATGTTTATGCACCTCAGAATACCGCCTGTACTGATGTCTGTGAAATTATCCACACACACACATGCACTCATGACCATTTGAAACGTAAGGACCTGCTATAGTGAGTCTTGAAACACAGACTGTATGGCCGAAAAATGGACTTGTGTATTCTAAGACTGAATTGGCCATTTCGTGGAACAGTCACTTTTTCTGAGGTATGATGATCTTCCTGGAGTTGGTATATACAAGTTGTAAGGGGGTTAGGGTTGTGGTAGAAGGTTAAAGGAAAAGGGTGATCTTCAAAATTCACTATTCTACCGGGTTTTCAGTGAGTCTTTTTCGGCTTTTTGAGTGCCAGAATTTCAGTAGGGAAGCACACACAGTATGTTTATGTGGTGTCCCTTAGGCACACAGATTAAAGGTGTATCTTTTTTTGGCACAGTGGTGCTTGAAGATGGCCTATTCGTGCTGTACATCCTCTTAAATGAAGTGCATTTGTATTTTTCCATAACTTTTGAATAATTTAGAATTTTCATTCTTTTGTGAAAAAGTGTTCAAGCTAATACATTTCCATTAATAGCAAAGTCAGAGCACAGTCATGGAATTTGGCTTTGCTCTTCCATCCAAAACAGAAGATAACCTGAAGATCCAGTGTGTTACATTATTCAGGAATGATATATTTCTGCAACAGCACTATCTGGTTTTCATGGTCTTAGTTCACAAAACCCATGGAAAGTGTGCCAAGCAATGCCTGAAGCTCAACCCATCTTATGGTGACTTTGGTTTCCCCAAAACTAAGAATAATGGTTTTAAAAATGTGTGTTCAATCAATTTACACTCAGACAGCTCTGTTTAGAAAATTGTCACACACATCTCAGAAACTTGTCTAAGTTTCACAGTTTATCATACCACAGAAAGCATTTTGTGGCAAACACTCTGGAAAACAGTAACTTACAGAAACGTATGGAAAACAGTAACAGAATAAAGATATTCGATGAAGCAAGCAGTGGTGTTACCCTTGGATAACTGAAGAGGAAGAGGCATGCAACTGTTATATATTCGCAACATGCAAACTGCACAAATGTATTTATGTACACACACAGCTGATACCAGCTTAAGGTATAGAATAACATGATATTTTTACTTATATTCTGATTAATCAGAATGTAAAATGTATTTAACATTCAGAGATAAAAAGGCACTAAATAAAATAATTTTTTTTGTTTTTAAAACACAGTTTCTAAGTTTTATTCAACAAAATTATGTCAAACCCAGAGCTGTTGGACATGCTCCACTTAAAGAAATCCCAATCCCTCTGAGCTACACGCTCTAGGGACCTAAACCTTGTCAACACAATAAACTGAACATGCTGGAGGGATAGATTCCTGTCCCAGAGACTTCCCATACTCTGGAACAAAATACCTATCTATATCAAACAAAGCTCCTCATTAGCACTCTTCAAGTAAAATCTTGATGATTGGATGGAAAATAGGAAATTCACCCTGGGGATCACTTATAGGCTCTGCTCAACAGGGGCACAAGAAAATAATTTTCTTGGGTGGCGAAAGCCAGGGTACCTTTTTGGCTAGGCTTATATAGGCCCTAGGGCCAATAGCCTAGTACCTACCTATGAACCTATAATACATTTAATTGGAGGTTCTGTGGTATAGCATTAATGTACAGCAATCGTGTGCATTCACGGACTGTACCATAAATGTACTTCTAGGAGTGACTTGTTACATTTATAAAATGCCACTAAGTATGTTCTAGATAGAAAAAGAAAACTGAAAACCTGGCTCTAGGCATACAAAAAATGTATTCAACTTCAAAAGACGTTTCTAATTGGAAAATATATATTTTTTTTTTTTAAGCATGCCTTTGGTTGTTCCTAATGAGGACTTAGTAGTATATATGTACTGCATCCATTTATTTTCCAGTTCTAATTCCTACATATTGATTATTCATAGATTCATAGATTGTTACTAGGCTTAAAGGCCTGGGAAGCCTTTCTAAGCCTAGCCCAGTTTACCTGAAATAATAATGACATCCTGTATCAAAGTAGGACACTGAGAGACGGGCATTTTATATGCTACTTCTGTCCATAAGGGATAAGGTGCCAGGCATGATATGTTGTTGTTTCTCTTTCGGCTTTTCCGCAGGTCGCCACAGCGGAACTCCGGTCCACTAATGATTGGCAGTAGATTTTTACGAAACACCGAGGTGCCAGCTCGATGCTCAACCTTCAACGAAGGCACCCATTACATCGCATGTCTATCAAATGCTACCCAACCGCTGAGGACATGCAGACTCCACACAGAAGGCACTCCCAAGCCCAGCCGAGAATCGAACGGGAGAACCTCTTGCTGTGAGGTAACAACGCTACCGCCGTACCACCGCGGTGCCAGGCCTGACATAAATTTCCTATTTCCCATCCACTTGTCTAGGTTGCACTGAAATTGTGTAATAGATGAACTCACATGGTTGGGAAGCCTGTTCCATAGCAGGGATAATATCTGTCTTTCCATATGTGGAAATTATTTTGTTGGTTTTGTTATTGATGTAGGAAAACAGGAATTGGTATTCAGTAGTAAAAGAGAAAGACAAAAAGTTTTAACATTTTTGAACTCCCAATTAATTTGCAACCAGATCTCAAGAAAAAATCTGTATAATTCTGAAAAAAAAACTGATGGGAAGGAAAACCTTGCAGGCATTTAATAAAACAAGTTGAGTGCAGTTAGGAAGGCTAGATTAGTGTACCATTTAGAAGTCATAGCATTTGCTGCTCATTTCTGAAGACTTTGAGGCTTGTTTCGTACTGCTTATATTTGAATACCCATAGGTGCAGTCCGGCTGTTAATGCAGAGCTGTGCATCAGGCATGCAATAGACATACACAAAACTCCAGAATGCTTACAGCAGCCATAGGAACTGACCAAGCAGCAGCTGTCTAGATCATTTTACCATGGGGAT
Organism: Protopterus annectens; assembly: GCF_019279795.1. Classification (NCBI taxonomy): domain Eukaryota; kingdom Metazoa; phylum Chordata; order Ceratodontiformes; family Protopteridae; genus Protopterus; species Protopterus annectens. The sequence goes on along the minus strand of NC_056732.1, from coordinate 358,153,036 downwards.
ATATTTACCCGGTAAGTGCGCATGCATGATAGCAGCAGTCTTCATCACTGCAGTGTTTTAACACCTAACATGTTCACTTGTGGTACTGTAATATGGCAGCTAAACAACCAAAGGCCAACCACACGTGCCGTAGAACTCTTCTTGACTTTTGGAGATGTGCACTGCGACGATGCAGCATTGTTAGCCATTCAAGCATTTCAGACCTGCACTGAGTGACGTCAGATGGGATAGCTGTTCTCAGTGACAGAGAATCCACAGAGAGGTCAACAATGAGGCGTAGGTATAACGTAAGCATGTAAACCCCCACCTCAGAAAAGTATGCCGTATGCAATAATATTTATGACTTTTGTATGACTTGTGGTTTGCTGTAGCATTTATATTATCGTTTAATTGTTTTGCTTTATTCATTGCACTAAAGCATTAATTAATAGGTCTGGACTGTGTAATATAATCCAAACATTTTGCATTTTAGTAGTCTAAACATGTTTCATAGAATCATAGTCTCAACATTTCTCCTACCCATTCTATTGCTATAGCATGGGGATACATGTATATAAATCCTTTACATCTATGGTTAAAAGTTGTAATCAGATTTATATTCAAGTGCATTGATGTTACTGAGAAACGTCCACGAGTCTTTACAAATTTGTTTTAACTTAACCAAGTATTTTTGCAGAATATAGTCAACAACCTTTGCACAAGGATAAGTGGGGATCCCCCTACTATCTACCAAAGGTCACATAGGCGGATTTTCTATGCTTTTATGAATTTTGGGGATCCCGAAAAGGCAAGGAAACCTTGGGAAACTAGTAGCCATATAGTTATACATTTCTCGAGTAATCCTATCTTCAATATATAAGTCTTCAAGCACATTCTTAATACTGTTATATGCTTTATTAGTCTCAGAACGGGAACTTGCATCATAGGACTCAGAGTTTAACAGGGTCTCCATCCTATTAACATAGTCTAGTTGATCAAAAATCACTACCCCTCCCCCTTTGTCAGGTTTACATATTCTTATGTTGTTAAATTTGACAAAGTTTAAACTATCCCTTTCCTTCTGCAAATCACAATGTTTCTGTAAGTTAGGGACGTCTAGGTGGGCAGACTGCACTAAGTTCCGGATGTCAAGTTCACAAAACTGTTCAAAGACTTTTATCAAAGGGTTAAGCGGTGGATTAAATGTGCTAGGAATGTAAAACTGGCTAGCTTCACCTTGGGGGGATTCACCAAACATAACTCTAAAGTTAAGTTTTCTAGTGTATAACTTTAAATCGATGATAGTCTTGACTAAATCCAATTTTCTAGGTGGGACATAAGTATTACCTTTAGAAAGTAAATTCACCACTTCAGGTGGAATGTCCACTTGTGAAAAGTTATACACAGTGAAGTCACCCCTATCGTTGACGAGTAACACTGGTCCCTTATGAACCAAGTCACCTTCCTCAAAGGTTGTGTTTTCTTCAACATTAGCTAGACAGTCAATAGGAAGGTCAAACATACCCTCGTCAAAACAAACTAGGTTACTAGATTTCCCTATATCAAACAAGTTACTAACATTGAACACAATGTCGTTATTCGACCTAGGTGACAGTGTTACCACGTCACAGTTCAATTGTTCTTCTGTTTCCTTTTTTGATTCACATGTACTGGTTGTTGCTGCTTCTGCCTTGCCCCTAAAAAATTAGGGTTGTTGGATCTCAGATTGTAATGGCCAGATGTGGTACCAGTCTGGTTAGACACAGTGTTACTGTAACTTGGTTCACTTAGACCATTCTGAGATGACTCATTATCAAGTAACTGATCTCTTTCATTGTTGTTGTTCCCTGGAACATAGTCATTAAAGTTCTCTGGTCTAGCATGACTGACATTGTTAGCTTTATACCCAACCTGGGAAACAGAAGGTTTAGGGTAAGCTGTACCTTCGTGGTAGGCTTTTAAATCCCTATCCAACTTTTTGACCTTGTTTTGCTTCAATTTATTTAAATACATGTCAATACTGGTGAAAATAATGATTATACTCGCATTTATAACGAGCAAACTCAATGTTCAACCTAATTTTCCTATCTAATTCACCAACAACTTCAGTCAATGCCTCAACGGCAATCGCGTAGTGTTTGCACATAAGCTCTATTAGTTCAAACCCTTGACGATCGAACAGTGCAATAATTTCTAAATGAAATTGTGAATTAGGCTCAAGCCCAGTTGGATACTGCCAACGCCGAAGCCCTTTAGGCACAGTTTTATTTCTCAAACACTCCTTAAAATAGGAAACTTCAAGTTGAGTTTTCCTCAATTTTACCAACAGTTTATCAAACTCTTTCAAGTCGGTTGTAATACTAGAGACTTCTGTGGCGGCACCTCTATCGGCATTAACAAAGTTTGTATGGGCGCCAAAAAATGATGTATCAGCTAGCCATGAAGTCAAGTTAAAGTTGTTGTTGTTACCTGTTAGTGAAGTGTTCTGCTGTGCAGGTTCGCTATGACAGGCTCTGACATTCGGACTAACCCCCGCAAACTGGTTGTTAAATTCAGGAAGTCTTCCGTTGTTTCCGTTACCAGAAATACCGTTAGTACTGTCAAATCCTGGTAGCACAGGACCCGATGATGAAACAGCTGGTGAAATACTGCGGTTATGCCCTGTGCAACATCTCTGACCGCACGGTAAACTCTCTACGTTATCTTGGTTGCTGCTGGAACCACTACCGGCAGCAAGGGAGATTGAATCAGTATCGTTCCCTCTCCCGACATTAGGGGGAACCGGAAGTGAATCCTTACTGGAATCAAGTCTGCGCTCAAGCTCATCCATTCGGGTGAGCAGGCTGTCCAAACGCACTATAACAGACTCGAAATTGGAATTATTTCCACCTAGTACGTTAGAGGGTGATGGCTGTGGACAATCAGCATAGTCCTTAAAAATAGCTGGTATCTGGTCAAGTTGTGTACCAATATCTCCACGCTCCGCTCCAGTAGACATGACAAACTGTTGAAACACAAATGATGTTGGAGCAACCAGCAGTAATACACAGAAAAGGTAGGAACCTTAAGAACTATTGTGAAGGGATTAGATTTAACTCTGTTAGAACCCCAGGCATGTACAGATGCCAAGCCTGTAACTATTGTGGGTTTATCTTGGAATCCAATAGATTCTCGGTGAATAATTCATCTTATAACTTGAAACTGAGAAACAACTGTAATTCTAAGATGGTTGTTTACCTTATAGTGCCAGTTTTGCCCAGCTTTTATGTGGGCAAAACTGAAAGAAAGCTTTGAACGTGTATACGAACATCTTTACGCAATTAGGAAACATAAATTAGAAAATGCCCTAGCGAAACACATAAATTTATTTCCTGGGCATTCATTTAAATTTATCATTATAGACCAAGTTTATGCTAACCCAAGAGGTGGTCCCGACTCTTTAAAATTAGATGAGTTAGAACTTTCCTGGCAAGTTAGGCACAATGCATACAACCAGCCTGGCTTGAATGAGGGCTGTGTGCTAAGTAGTATACTGAAACTCAGAAGTTTAAAGCGTTAAGTTAATTTACTTCGTGAAATTTGCAACACGAAGATAGGATAGGAATTATAATAATTGTATTTTTATAATTATTTTTGTAGTTTAGTATAAATGATTTCATTTAATGTTTATATAGAACACAGTTGAGAAGAAAAAAGTTCAAGTATTCCTGTGTTTTTAAATGGATTTTGTCTGTATTAATTAGGGGGTGGCAACTATGTGTATGTATAAATAATTAATTAATGTATTCCATTTTGGATTGGTTGAATATTTTTTCTAACATGTATTTAAATGTAAGTTGAAATGTAATGTATTGTCTGAAGAAGTTTATGATTTAACATAAATGAAAAGCGCTTTATTTTATACCAGTGGTTTCAGTGTGTGCCTTCTTTCACTCTTTCCAGTACTTTGTGGTTTGATCAGTCGGTTACATCGTTTGTGTTTCAACAAATTATCCACACACACATGCACTCATGACCATTTGAAACGTAAGGACCTGCTATAGTGAGTCTTGAAACATAGACTGTATGGCCAAAAAATGGACTTGTGTATTCTAAGACTGAGATTGCCATTTCGTGGAACAGTCACTTTTTCTGAGGTATGATGATCTTGGATTTGGTATATACAAGTTGTAAGGGGGTTAGGGTTGTGGTAGAAGGTTAAAGGAAAAGGGTGATCTTCAAGATTCACTATTCTACTGGGTTTTCACTGAGTCTTTTTCAGCTTTTTGAGTGCCAGAAGTTCAGTAGGGAAGCACGCACAGTATGTTTATGTGGTGTCCCTTAGGCACACAGATTAAAGGTGTATCTTTTTTTGGCACAGTGGTGCTTGAAGATGGCCTGTTCGTGCTGTACATCCTCTTAAATGAAGTGCATTTGTATTTTTCCATAACTTTTGAAGAATTTAGAATTTTCATTCTTTTGTGAATAAGTGTTCAAGCTAATAAATTTCCATTAATAGCAAAGTCAGAGCACTGTCATGGAATTTGGCTTTGCTCTTCCATGCAAAGCAGAAGATAACCTGAAGATCCAGTGTGTTACATTACTCAGGAATGATATATTTCTGCAACAGCACTATCTGGTTTTCATGGTCTTAGTTCACAAAACCCATGGAAAGTGTGCCAAGCAATGCCTGAAGCTCAACCCATCTTATGGTGACTTTTGTTTCCCCAAAACTAAGAATAATGGTTTTAAAAATGTGTGTTCAATCAATTTACACTCAGACAGCTCTGTTTAGAAAATTGTCACACGCACCTCAGAAATGTGTGTAAGTTTCACAGTTTATCATGCCACAGAAAGCATTTTGTGGCAAACACTCTGGAAAACAGTAACTTACAGAAACGTATTTATGCACACACACAACTGATACCAGCTTAAGGTATAGAATAACATGATATTTTTACTTATATTCTGATTAATCAGAATGTAAAATGTATTTAACATTTTGAGATAAAAAGGCACTAAATAAAATAATTTTTTTTGTTTTTAAAACACAGTTTCTAAGTTTTATTCAACAAAATTATGTCAAACCCAGAGCTGTTGGACATGCTCCACTTAAAGAAATCCCAATCCCTCTGAGCTACATGCTCTAGGGACCTAAACCTTGTCAACACAATAAACTGAACATGCTGGAGGGATAGATTCCTGTCCCAGAGACTTCCCATACTCTGGAACAAAATACCTATCTATATCAAACAAAGCTCCTCATTAGCACTCTTCAAGAAAAATCTTGATGATTGGATGGAAAATAGGAAATTCACCCTGGGGATCACTTATAGGCTCTGCTCGACAGGGGCACAAGAAAATAATTTTCTTGGGTGGCGAAAGCCAGGGTACCTTTTTGGCTAGGCTTATATAGGCCCTAGGGCCAATAGCCTACTTACCTACCTATGAACCTATAATACATTTAATTGGAAGGTCTGTGGTATAGCATTAATGTACAGCAATCGTGTGCATTCACGGACTGTACCATAAATGTACTTCTAGGAGTGACTTGTTACATTTATAAAATGCCACTAAGTATGTTCTAGATAGAAAAAGAAAACTGAAAACCTGGCTCTAGGCATACAAAAAATGTATTCAACTTCAAAAGACGTTTCTAATTAGAAAATATTTATTTATTTATTTATTTTTTAAGCATGCCATTGGTTGTTCCTAATGAGGACTTAGTAGTATATATGTACTGCATCCATTTATTTTCCAGTTCTAATTCCTACATATTGATTATTCATAGATTCATAGACTGTTACTAGGCTTAAAGGCCTGGGAAGCCTTTCTAAGCCTAGCCCAGTTTACCTGAAATAATAATGACATCCTGTATCAAAGTAGGACACTGAGAGATGGGCATTTTATATGCTACTTCTGTCCATAAGGGATAAGGTGCCAGGCATGATATGTTGTTGTTTCTCTTTCGGCTTTTCCCGGTAAGGGGTCACCGCAGCGGAACTCTGGTCCACTAATGATTGGCAGTAGATTTTTACGAAACACCGAGGTGCCAGCTCGATGCTCAACCTTCAACAAAGGCACGCCCATTTACACACGCATGTCTATCAAATGCTACCCAACCGCGGGGAGGACATGCAGACTCCACACAGAAGGCACTCCCAAGCCCAGCCAAGAATCGAACGGGAGAACCTCTTGCTGTGAGGTAACAACGCTACCGCCGTACCACCGCGGTGCCAGGCCTGACATAAATTTCCTATTTCCCATCCACTTGTCTAGGTTGCACTGAAATTGTGTAATAGATGAACTCACATGGTTGGGAAGCCTGTTCCATAGCAGGGATAATATCTGTCTTTCCATATGTGGAAATTATTTTTTGTTGGTTTTGTTATTGATGTAGGAAAACAGGAATTGGTATTCAGTAGTAAAAGAGAAAGACAAAAAGTTTTAACATTTTGGAATTCCCAATTAATTTGCAACCAGAGCTCAAGAAAAAATCTGTATAATTCTGAAAAAAAATACTGATGGGAAGGAAAACCTTGCAGGCATTTAATAAAACAAGTTGAGTGCAGTTAGGAAGGCAAGATTAGTGTACCATTTAGAAGTCATAGCATTTGCTTTGCATTTGCTGCTCATTTCTGAAGACTTTGAGGCTTGTTTCGTACTGCTTATATTTGAATACCCATAGGTGCAGTCCGGCTGTTAATGCAGAGCTGTGCATCAGGCATGCAATAGACATACACAAAACTCCAGAATGCTTACAGCAGCCATAGGAACTGACCAAGCAGCAGCTGTCTAGATCATTTTACCATGGGGATATATTTACCCGGTAAGTGCGCATGCATGATAGCAGCAGTCTTCATCACTGCAGTGTTTTAACACCTAACATGTTCACTTATGGTACTGTAATATGGCAGCTAAACAGCCAAAGGCAAACCACACGTGCCCTAGAACTCTTCTTGACTTTTGGAGATGTGCACTGCGACGATGCAGCATTGTTAGCCATTCAAGCATTTCAGACCAGCACTGAGTGACGTCAGATGGGATAGCTGTTCTCAGTGACAGAGAATCCACAGAGAGGTCAACAATGAGGCGTAGGTATAACGTAAGCATGTAAACCCCCACCTCAGAAAAGTATGCCGTATGCAATAATATTTATGACTTTTGTATGACTTGTGGTTTGCTGTAGCATTTATATTATCGTTTAATTGTTTTGCTTTATTCATTGCACTAAAGCATTAATTAATTAATAGGTCTGGACTGTGTAATATAATCCAAACATTTTGCGTTTTAGTAGTCTAAACATGTTTCATAGTTTCATTTTAAAAATATCCTAACTGTTGAAATTGTTACTCTTTCTTTGTATGTGTCATTTCTGTATAATGTCTTTATTATTATTTGCTGCTGTTTGTCTTAGAGCTTTTCTCTCCGGGCCTCCACTGAAAATGGACATGATTCCAGTCGGACTATCCTGGTCAACAAATGTAAAATAAAATAAAAAAAATAAATATTTTACAGTACCTTCTTTCATCCTCCAGCAAATGGAGTGGAATTGACGTGTCAGGTCATGCTGTCTGCATTGTTGCAGTGATGATCAGGACTGCCTGATGTTCAGCATTCATTGTTGCATATTACAGTGATATTGTCTGTACAAAATATGAGTGTAAAAAATTTATGCATTTCATTAAAAACTGTTACTCTGGCAGTTAGCACAGAGGACTAAAGCTCTGACTTGTTAATGAATTGCTTCCTGTGCCAAAGATGCGGGGTTTGAATGTTTCGACCTTCATTTTCTTGCTGTGTGGCATTGAACAAGTCATTTAATTTATGCAATTGCTCCAAAGCACTGTCTGGTTATTCGGGCTTATGCTCTCTAATAGTCTCCAGGACTGCATGCCTAGTAAATATGTACTTGCTGTCATTTGCCAGCTATTCCTACTGCATAGCTGATCTTGTCCAGGAAATGATATGGTAATGACACCAGCATACCATGTTTTTTAATATAACTCGGGCAATTTATTTTTCAAGGGCAGTAGGCACTACATTCGTAGATAAATCACTGAAATGCAAAGTTGTTTACCGGCCGTAACCTCTATATTATTAATAGTTCTCACTGAATTTAATGTGGAATTATTCAGATGACTTTTACTTCTGCAGTGATTGTGCATATTGACCAGTACTGGTGTATTTCAGTGATGGCAGTTTGAGTGGCCTTTTATTGTTGAACTATTCTGAAGGGGATAGTTTTGTCCTTGTTGGTTCATACATTTTGTTTCACTGCTTATCGGAACAAATGTTCAAAACACTGTTAACAAGTGTTACAAAATTAAACAATTTAATAATTTGATGCACTCAGGAAGGTGAATCAAAGAACAGACACATTTATGCATAATCCTAAAAATGTATGCAGGGAACACACGGTTTGAAGACAGCCCAAAGGTACACTTAATCTGCCATTGGCCAGATGCATTATCAATGTATGTGGGTTTCAATGCATTTTCAATGAATGTGCACTTCAAGAGCCGAGAAGTTTACTGTTGCTCATGCTAAGTCTGTTTTCACTGTTTAATTTAACAAATGACCAATAAGTTTATGTACTACAAAATTTGAAATAAAAGTTTTAAATGAAATACAAATCACTGTGATAATTGTAAAAGTAAAGAAGGAAACAGAATATACATGGACAGGTTTGAACAGTGTTGTTGGTAACTGGGGGAGACACAGACAAGTAATGGTACACTGGAATGGCTGGGGGGGGGGTGTCGATTACCCTGCCTAGGGCCCCATTTGATCATGGTCTGGCTCTGAGTAAGCCAGCAAGTGGAACAAAAGCTAGACTAGTGTAAAGGCACTTAAATAGTTGCTGACAAAAAAGGTCACTTGTAAAAAAGTAATGAGATTTCAGACAGTGGTTATAGTTGTAGGTACTGAAATACAGGACAGTAAGATGGATGTTGGATTTGTGTAATACAGACTCTGAATGTGGGTCCTGTTTGTAATCTTATTTCTTTATCCTGTGGATAAGCCACATTTCCTGTTTAACAGTTTAAGGTAACTTATCTTGCTGTACTGTACTGTGCTGTAAAATTCTATTAATTAGGAGTTATTTGAAGGAAACACCAGGGTTATATTTAGCTAGGCCTGTAGTCTAAAAAAAGAATCTTAGACTTAATAGCTAGAGCGGGGCAGTGGGTCACCATATGACATTTTTTTCCTGGAGGGAGGCTGACACTGTAAAATGTCTTTGACTGGCTAAGCTTGGAGTTACTTCCTGAAGGCAGACTCCACTGACATAAGTTATTATGTTGATGACATTCAAATAAGAACGTTTGGATTGTGATAAATATAAACAGTCTTTCAGCTCCTCTGTCTGAATTCCAGTTCTAGGGAAAAGTACAAATCATGGTATGTAAATCCTGAAGGCTTGATAGATGAGCTTTCTAAATTAATAAACTTTTTTTTCACTGTGGGTGTACCTACCAGATGTGGGTTAGATGTCATAAAAATGATTTGTAGTATCCCTTGAAAACCCATGAGATCATTTTGACAATGGTACAAAAACAGTTTGTGTGTGGTGAGGAGCACATACTAGAAAGAATGATCAACACTTCTTTTGTTCTGGAGTTTGTGCTTCTTGTTTAATTTCTTTCCTTATGCTCATTTTTACAACCCTGTCAGTTATAATCTAATTAGATTGTGCAGCCATTATGTCATACAACTGTGTATCTTTGTCAGCAAAAAGTTAATAAAGAGTCTGTTTTTCTGTCACATTCAGATTAATAATTTGCAGTCTTCCCCATTTAAGAATCAGGACCCAACTTTTTGCTGCAGTGTTAATCAAGGCACCTGGCATACTTTTACACAAATCTTATGTAGTGAAGCCATTCACTGAATTTGTGTACTAGGTTCATAATTGGAATAAAGTGCTTATTTTGTAAGTCAGGCTTCAGTACTTTGCTTTTTTTTTAAGTTACCCCAAAAACCCTGATTTATTAAATATGGCTAGACCAGAGTCGCTTGCATTTAAGTGGTAATGAATGAAATCAAACCCAAATTTATGGGGTACAGCTCAGTTTTCTTTAACAATGCATGCATCATATGATTCTTACAAACAGCGGAATAATGTCACAGTTGAGCAAGTGTCTATGTCCAAGTGCACTCATAAGCATACAGACTGTAGATTACCTTATTTGATGACTGAGATAAACAGCTGAATGATGCAATAGCTGTATGTATTATTATTATTACATTAATTGATAGGGAATTCACAAATGTGCAGAAAGAAAAAAATAAACCAAGAATGTTGTTGCACTGCATGAATGATACACTGCCATCTGTAAACAGAAACATAAGAATAGGTCTTCATAAATAAAGTTAATAAAGCCATATGAGTAACCCTTTTTTAAAGCCTTTGCCTATATTCCTCAAATTGGGCTTGACAGTGTATCCTGAAGACTAGAAAAATGCATTGCAGATGAGCTTAGCACATTTCACAAATGTGGGAGTAATTCTTTCTTGCATATCTTTCAGGAATGCTCTGTAATCAGTTTACTTGCCCTGGGAAAAACTGCAGTTCTGGATTTCAGTTTTTGTTATTTTCATCTTGCGAAAATAACGTTCAAGTATATGGCCTTTTGACCAAGCAAAGTAGACCCATACATTATATATGTATAATTCATATATACATGTATATGTATGTATATGTGTGTGTTTTTTATATATATATATATATATATATATATATATATATAT
>NC_056732.1:358059826-358139826 GCF_019279795.1 Protopterus annectens | reverse complement strand
CTAAACATTATGTAGGGTTAGGATATATATATATATATATATATCAAAAAATATTCATGATTTGAAGAATAAATGTTATTTCACTTATAAGTTCCTACCAATGTTCATTTAAACCTGGCCTATAAAGAGCTCCTAAAGCGATTATCCATAATCTTTCTTTTCTAGCTAAAATACAGGGCCGGATTCACGATGGCTTGCATGGAGTCTACGAGTAGAGTAAGACTCCATGCAGCCATCATGTCCGACGAGCGATCTAGGAACAGCCTGTAGGGGCATGTAAGAGAGCTCCTAAAACGTCTCCTACACGGACAGGTCTGGGATATGCAAATTACCTCACTTGCAGCCGAAAGGCATGCAAATGAGGTAAATTTGCGATCCAGGAAGCACAAACCTGTCCGAGTAGGAGACGTGTTAGCTGCAGAAATGTACTCAGTTGACAACTGAGTACCGTTCTGCAAATAGCACAATGGAGCCTTGTCAGCTCCAAATAAAGGTTGCATATGGTTGAGGATGCATGCCAATTGCGAAATATACGGCCATTGGAAAGTTTCCCAGATGCAAAATTAAAATAAAAAGATTTTTTTTTTGGCGATTTCTGATGTTTAAGCGTACCGCAGCGCAAACGGGATGCGCTATAAAAATCATAAAATAAGACAATAAAAGCCACAAACGTGGAATTTATGAAAATTGTTAAGTGACAGTGTAAGGGAATAGCAGGCTGAAGACAACATGGCCACCAAGTAGGGGTTGCTAAGGGGAGAAGCCCAGTCTAAGACATGTAACCAAGCATTAGTAGGCAATCCTATGTAAATGAGTGTTAGGATAGTGAATCACACTTTTACATAGCAAATGAGCACAGTCAGTGGAGTGTAGGAGTAGGATATGAGGAGGAACAGAGTAGGAGATAGGTGACATCACAAGGGGGGTATGTATGAAAGTAGTGAAGCTCATGGGAGCACAGTGGCATGTGTTAGCTGTCAGTTAGACATCATGGAAAGAGGTGTGTCAACAGGTAGGCCAGGGAAAGCCAAGAAATGGAAGGTGTATACTGTGAATAACACCAACGTTTCTTGCTGAGTGGGTATGCACGTGCGTGCGCGCCTGTAAACTCAAGTAAGATAGAGTGCGCGCGTGGAAGCATGAGTGTGCGCGTTTAAGCTGGAGTAAGCATGTATAAGGCTGTTGGAAGACCTGTAAGCGTGTTTGCGCTAGTGTGCGCACGTTTTAACCCGAATAAGCAAGTTTTAGTCTGTCTAAGCATGTGTGCGTGCGTGTGAGCTGCTGTGAGTGTTTCCGCTTGTATGCGTGTCGCTCCCCTGAGGAAACAGAAAGGAAAAAGGAAGCACAACAAATAGTAGGAAGCTACCAGGGAATACTAGTAGAGCTAGCAGGTGCAAACTATCAGAGTCAGGCAATTACACAGGCAGAATACTAGCCCAGCCCAGCACTTAAAACTCTGCAAACAACAGTGCAGTTTTTCTCTCAAGAGGCACTGCAACACTGGAATAAGCTACTAGAAGTGAAAACTGAAAAAACTACACTCAGACAAATAATGCTAGGGGCTGCCATTGCTGTTATAAGGCAACATATGCAACATGCTGAGGGTGGTGACAATGCAAATGCTGCCGGACAACCCACAGTGAGGAGACGGAGAAGAGTGTACAGGCCCAGGGTCACCTACCAGGGGTTACATGAGATAGTGGAGCGCTATAGAGTGGACAGAGACCTCCTGCAGCAAATTGTTGAGCTGTGCAGGCCACACCTCACACACAGAACCAACAGAGGGGAACCCATCCCAGTGGAAACCAAGGTATGTGTTGGCCTAAGAATACTAGAAACAGGTACCTTTCAGAGACCAACTGGTGATATGATGGGGATATCACAGGCATCAGCATCCAGGGTACTGCACCAGTTCCTGGATGCCATGTCTGCACATGTCGGTGATCATGTATATTTCCCCAATTCCCATGAGGTATTGGCCAGCAATATGTGTCTCTTCCAGCAAATAGCAGAATATCCTGAGGTAGTGGGTGCAATAGACTGCACGCATATACGCATCAAAGCACCAGCCAGTGAGCGGGATAGGGCCTACATTAACCGCAAGGGCTTCCCCTCCATCAACTGCCAGGTCGTGTGTGATGCCCAGGGAATAATAATGAATGTGTGTGCTGGCTACCCTGGAAGCTACCATGATTCCCATATCTGGCATCTGACGCAGTTGTACCAGACATTTGCCAATGGGGACATCCCACATGGTCACTTAGTGGGGGATGCTGGCTATGCACTGGAGCCATGGCTGATGACACCCATCAGAAATGCACACACACCTGAACAGGAACGCCATAATGAGGCACACGCACAAACACAAAATGTAATCGAGTTTGTGTTTGGGTTGCTGAAGTCATGGTTCCAGTGCCTGGATACATCTGGTGGAGCCTTGCAATACTCACCAACTACATGTACCCAAATTGTCATGGTATGTGCTGTGCTACATACTATGATTCTGCAAAAACAGCTGCAGCAGGACCAGCATAGGCATGGGCCAAACAGCCCCCCACCCAGTGCCAAGGCCATCACAGGCAGAGCGTGACTCGGAGGAGGAACAACCTGAGCCTGCCCCAGTAGGCAGAAGGAGGCATTCCCAGTATGCCTTGGCCTTGGCAAAGAGGCAACGCATAGCACATACACTGGCTCAGTAGGAACCCTGGAAATGATACCTCTCTCTGACTCGCACATATAGTAAAAGGGATGCCTAACTTTGACACTACCTGTTTCCAAACATGTATAGGGAGTGCAGTATGTGCATCTGACATAGGCAGCCCTGCAGCACCACCTGAGGCATGATTGCCATGTATTAAGCAATGTAAGGTAGTGCTAAACAGCATTTACCACCATGTAGTATATGCAAACTTGATGACCCTGAGTATCATCCTACCCTCACCAAACATGAGGCCACAATATGAAGACAAGATGATCAATTACAACAATTGGCTTAAGTATTGGTGTCAGTGAAAGGGGATACAGTGCCTGTCAGCCTGGGATGACATGCTCGACAAGACATGATGCTTCGCTAGGGATGGATTTCACCTATCACCTGTGGCCTTTTGGATATTGCCAAAGGCTCTTGTCACCCCCATAGTGCCTTTTTTAGGTAAGGCTCAAAACACAAACCCACCTCCATAGGTATCACAAGGGATAAGAAACCGTAAGTAATGCTACTCAGTGCTAGAAGTCTAAACTGCAAGATGCACGCACTCCAAACTCTCCTCAGCATGGAGAATGTTGATATCTGTGCAGTAACAGAAACCTGGTTCAAGGCTCCCAAGAGCACCCTAGCATTAACAGGTTACACCTCATACCATGCTTTACAGCTGCAAAACATGGAACAAACTACAAAAGGAGGGTAAGTATCAATATTTTTCAAAGATACCCACACCCCAGGTTGGTGGCACAGCATGAAGCATCGGAGACTATCCATGTGCAACTAACAGTGGCTAAAACCGCCTTCCAGTTCATAGCCTGCTACAGACCACCCTCCTAAACCCAGGAACCACACTTGGCCGACTGGAGAACACATGAAAATATGAAGGTCTCCTCAAACACCATTATATTGGGCGACTTCAACTACCCAAACATAGACTGAGAGCATTACCCTAGCCCCAACACCCTAGCCCAAAGGTTCCCATGTGCAACTAACAGTGGCTAAAACCGCCTTCCAGTTCATAGCCTGCTACAGACCACCCTCCTAAACCCAGGAACCACACTTGGCCGACTGGAGAACACATGAAAATATGAAGGTCTCCTCAAACACCATTATATTGGGCGACTTCAACTACCCAAACATAGACTGAGAGCATTACCCTAGCCCCAACACCCTAGCCCAAAGGTTCCCAGAATTTATAAACCAAAATGCTATGGAACAACTTGCTACCACTCCCACAACAGGGGAAACATACTGGACCTGATCATCACCAACATGGGGACTCTATACCCAAGACCAGAAGTGTATCCCTCACTGGTAAGATCAGACCAGAGGGTAATCTCACTGGATATTCACATCCCGATCCCAGCCCATGGCCAGAAAAACACAATGAAAATTATTCACTAAAGCAAATGTCACATGCCTCAAAACTGAGGTGGAATCCTTCACAGCCCCTGTGTCTGTGGAAAATATGGACCAGACCTTATAACCCTTTATAAACACATTCTATGAACACCTTCAGGAATGCATGGATCATGCAATCCCAAATAAAACCAAGACCCAATTCTCCAAAGCCAGGCATCCTGTCTGGTGGACCCCAGCCATAAACAAACCATACAATAGAAGGAGGAAGCTGCTATATGATAGATCAAAATCCCAAAAAGGGAAGGCATCTCTGATCAGTATTATTGAAAAACTACTGCCACACATAAGATCATCTAAGGCCATCTTTGAGATAAAAATTGTACAGGACACGAAGGATAATCACAAGGCATTCTTTACTTATGGTAGGAACCTGTGTGGGAATGCCCAGATATACTCAGAAGTAGTCCAAAATGACAAACAATACACCAAACCCACAGACATTGCCAACAGCTGAGCTAACAGGTTCAGTGCAAACCCCCCCTCCCCACCTAAAGGGCAAATATCTATCCCAGCAGAGTGCTGGCCCCCTGACATTGCAGATGCTCAGGTAACAGCCAGCCTCTCCAAAGCAAAACACACAGCATCAATGGGACCAGACAGTGTCCTGGGCTGTGTCCAGCATGAACCCCAAGAAGAACTGAACACAAACATAAAACCACTGTTCAATCTCAGCCTTACCACAGGATATGTACCCAAAGAACAGTGTACAGCAACAGTGGTCCCTTTCCACAAAGGTGGTGCCACAATGGATACTGCAAACTATCCCCCCAAAGCCTGACTAGCTTGATCTGCAAAGCTATGGAAAGGATCATCATGGACCTCAGAAATAAACATATTGGGGACCTACAGACACTGGATCCTACCCAGTTTGGCTTTAAGGGCAGATCCTGCCTCTTAAACCTGGTTGAGTCATTTGAAACAGTCACCAAGGCCATTGACGAGGGGAAGGTGGTCCACACAGCCTACCTGGACCTCGCAAAAGCCTTCCATACAGTACCCCACTTGGTCATCATAGATAAGATCACCAGCTTCAATATAAACCCCTATGTCACTAGATGGGTTACAAACTGGCTCAAGGACAGAACCCACATGGTCAGAAATGCTGTAGCCATGTCAGACCCCAAACCAGCTACAAGTGGCATCCCACAAGGCTCAGTCCTGGGACCTCCCTTGTTTGGTATATATTTCTCAGAGGTACAGGCCAACACAGAAGGACTGTTGGTGAACAAGTTTGCAGATGACTGCAAACTGGGCGCCATAATCGACCCTCCAGCTGACACAAGCATCCTACAAAAGGGCCTCATAGAAACAGACAACAGGTGCCAGAGCCATGTCCTCAAGCTAAATGCAAAACAGTGTATAGTCCTCCCCTTTGTCAAAAACTAAGTGCCCACAAATTACCATATAGGTGGTAACCCATTAAGTATGGAAGATGTGATAAGGGCCCTGGGGACCCAAGCTGATAGCAATCCCTCATTTGATAAACACGTGGCCAAAGTGTTTAGAAAAACATTTCATATAGCCCACCTAATCATGAAGGCATTCACATCTACATCAGGGGAGGTCATCGTGCCTCTTAACTCATCCCTCATAAGGCCCATAATGGAGTACAATGCCCCTTGTGGGATGCACCTTATCAGACACCTGCAGCACCTGGAAAGACCACAAAAATACCTCACCAGGAGGATCAAAGGGCTCAAACACATGCCATTCGCTGCCCGGTTAAAGAAACTGCAGCTCCACTCAGTGGCATACCGCCTGCCCAGAGGCAATCTGTGTCTGATGTATAAAGCCATGTCCAACCTGGAATCAATGGACATGCTGCACCTTGGAAAATCAGAATCCCATCAAGCTACACGCTCAAGAGACCTGAACCTCAGGACTGAAATAAATAGGACATGCTGGAGTGACAGATTCATAACTCAGAGGCTCCCCCCACTCTTGAGTAAACCCCCACTCCAGGTTAGCCAGAGTCCCTCATTGACGGTCTTCAAGAGGAATCTTGATGAGTGGATGGGAGATTGTAGGTTTACCCTGGGTATCACTTCTATGTCACTGTTAGACAGAGGCACAGTATACTAACCTTGAAAATTGTTATGGCAAACTCCAATTAAAATGTGTGTTGAAAGCCAAACACATTCTGGCTAGGATTATAAATGCCCTAGGGCAGATAGCCTAGTATGAACCTATGAACAGAATCGCACACACCAACTAGTACAACTGTGGTCAATGTGGAGTAATGTTTGGCAATGTCCACCCGAGTTGGTGAATACACAGCAATGTCGGACAAGCCTGGTTTAAGTAGGCCATAGCTGAACAAAATGCAACATGCTCATAGTTGCCCAACTGGCCCTTAACCAGTCTGGTCTGCTCAGTATGAACATTTAAAGCAGTGATGGGACTCAAACCCATGATACTGTGCACCATAGTGAAAGTACTGAACCACTACACCATGACAGTATTGAAGTGTTCAGCCAGTATGAGAGAATGTTGCCAAGTCTTGCAAACTATCACATGGAAACCCTGCAGGCACAGCATAATCCCTGTTGAGTTAGGACACAAAGAAGTGTGGCAGTAAGAACACAACATGACTTCCAGCACACACAGTATAAATGTCAATATTGGTCATGTTCACACACAACCAGAAATGCAGTGGACTCCAGATCACAACACATGGAAAGGTCACACTGGGCATGCTCACACACTTGGATAAATGAGACATATGTCAGGCAACAAACCATGGAAAGCCTGAACTGGGCATGCTCACACACTTAGGCCATGTCTGAGTATAGCAGTCAGTCACACATATCTGGCAGTTGTATGTGTTTAAGCCAGGAACCTCCCACGATCCAGCAATCTGCCCTGTGCACACAGTTTAATGACAACAGACACATATATTAATATACTGGAACCCTGTCATGATCAAACATGTTACGCAGATACATACGTTGTTCATAGAAACTGGGAAAGCTACGGCAATAAAGACCTGCAAACAGTAGCAGCAACAAATATTGTGCATCCCGAACATAAACATAGGTGCAGAGGTCGATACTAGGCTGTCTGCCCTAGGGAATTCATAAGCCTAGGCAGAGTGTATTTGTTGTCCACCTCCCCAGTAGAGTAGCCTACTGTGGCTCTGTAAAGTAGGTCACCGAAGGCACCCTTTAAGGCTAGTTTGCTGTGCCTCTGTCAAGCAGGGACACAGTGGAGATCCCAGGGGTGAATTTGAAATTTCCCATCCATGCGGCTGTATTTCGCTGGAAGAGGGTTGGCGAGGGGCTATGTCTAACTTTAATTTGGATTCAATTCCAGAGTGAGGGGAGCCTCTGGGTAATGAATCTGTCCCTGCAGTATGTCCTATTTATTTTTGTGCTGAGGTTTAAGTCCCTGGAGTGTGTAGCTCTAAGGGTCTTGGATGTTATGAGGTGGAACATGTCCATTACTTCTGGGTTTGAAATGTCTGTGTACGTCAGGCATAGATCACCTCTGAGTAGGCGTTAAGCAACTGATTTGAGCTGGAGATCCTTTAGTTGAGCTGCATAGGACATCTGTGTGTAGCCCATGATCCTCTTGGGGAGGTACTGTTGTGTTCACTGTAGTTGCTGCAGGTGTTGGGTAAGGTACACCCCAAAAGGGGCATTGTAGTCAAACATGGGCCTGATGAGTGACTAGTAGAGGGCCACAATGACCTCCCATGATCTACATGCAAACACCCATGTGATAAGGAGGGCTATATAAAGGTCTTTGCAATGACTTTGTCAATGTGATTAGCAAAGGAGAGGTTATTATCTATGTGGGTCTGTGGGATATTGCTCTGTTATGTAGTAGCTTCCTCCTTATGTTGTACAGCTTATATATGGCTGGGGTCAACCAGACAGGTCTCCTGTTTTGGAGGAGTCATAGTTTTATTTGGGATAGCATGATCAATGCATACCTGCAGGTGCTCATACAATGCATTTGTAAAGGATTCTGCAGATTGAGCTGTATTATCCTCCAGCACAGGGCCTTTGAAGTATTCCACCCCAGTCTTCACAAGTGCAAAGTCTGCTTTTGAGAAATTCTTTACAGTGATTTCCTTGGATGGGGGTGGGGATGGGATATGGATGTCCAGGGAAAGTTGTTATGGTCTGATCTTAACAATGACGGTTCTACCTCTGGTGTGAAACATAGAGTCCCCATGTTGGTGATGATCAGGTCCAATATGTATTCCCCCTTGTGGGTGTGGTGACTGGTTGTGCCATAGCACATGGATTCACAAATTGTAGTGGCTGTAGGGTGATGTTGTTGAGGGCCTGAGTAATATCCCCAGTCAATATTTGTGTACCTGAAGTCAACCACTATAATGGTGTGTGTGAAGACCTGCATATCCTACACTGTTCCCAGGAAAGCCAAGTGTGGTTACTGGGTATGGGGGGGGTCTGAACTACACACCAAACCAAAAGGCAGTTTTGCACAATGGTAGTTGTATATGTATGGCCTGTCATGCTTAGTGCAGTGGTACCAACCCAGAGGTGTGTGTATCTGTGATGTATATGGATACACCCCCTACTTGTGTTGTGTGTTACAAGTCCTGTGGTCACGAAGCATGCTATAGAACATAACCTGGCAGTGCCAGTGTGCATATGTGACCCTGAACTAGGCGTCTGTTAATGCACAGATATTGTTATCCCCCATACTGAGGGATAGTTAAAGATGTACCTTTCTCTTTGGAAAGACTGATGATGTCAGCACCCTATAAATACAGCAGGAGAAGGGAAATCATCCAGTAATGCGAATAGCGCGCTGTGCTAATGCGTCTCTTTCAAGTATCATAACATAGTTAGGTAGGGGTTTGAATCCTGCAAACACTGTGTGTGTGTGTGGGGGGAGGCAGGGGGTGTGTATGTATGCAATTCTCTGTGAAAGGAATGGCCTTTTTGAAGACTGGGATAACACACTAAAAGATGTACATTCCCCTTTGGAAAGACTGATGATGTCAGCGCCCCATAGATACAGCAGGAGAAGGGAAATCATCCAGTAATGCGAATAGCACGCTGTGCTAATGCGTCTCTCTCAAGTATCACAACATAGTTAGGTAGGGGTTTGAATCCTGCAAACGCTGTGTGTGTGTATGTGTGTGGGGGAGCATGGGGTGTGTATGTATGCAATTCTCTGTGAAAGGAATGGCCTTTTTGAAGACTGGTATAACACACTAAAAGATGTACATTCCCCTTTGGAAAGACTGATGATGTGAGCGCCCCATAGATACAGCAGGAGAAGGGAAATCATCCAGTAATGCAAATAGTGCGCTGTGCTAATGCGTCTCTCTCAAGTATCATAACATAGTTAGGTAGGGGTTTGAATCCTACAAATGCCATGTGTGCGTTTGTCACACAGTTTGTCAATGTGTTGTGTGTTTTGCTTTTATTATTGTATGACATATTATTATAACAGTAATTTCAATGCACACATCAGGTATGTGTGTGCCAAATACAGATATGTACCTGTGACCTTTAATAGTTCCTATGTGTGAAGCCTGCCCCATATGAATACAGTTGTTACCTTTGCCAGCATGTGCCGCAGCTTACCAGACCTTAGGCCATACATGTATGTTGGTGACAATGCAGGCTACTGCAATGATCTGTGTACTAGGCCAACTATGTGACACACACCCATGAAAGCTTTGATAGATTAATGTGGGTGAGGGTTCATGTCTGGAGTATATGTCAGACATGTTAAAACACAGCAAAGTCTGTGAGTGATGGACAACCAGTGTAGGTGTATGGCAACTGTTGCCGATATGCATACAGACACCTTCTTGCTTAGGTGATACACCGAGGGACTGCAGAATACCTTTGGAAATGTGAATATCACAGGAAAGACAAGATAACACTTGTCCACATGTACACACCATTACTCATTCTACATGATGGGTGCTACCACCTACATGGTACTGTTGGAATACTATGTTAACTACATGCTGATGTCAATGCCACAGTTGCGTTACAGCAATACAGCATGGCTTGGACAACAGGTAGCTGTCCGTATGATACCCTTGTGGTGGTTAGGTGTGTCATGTGTAGAATGCATCGTAGGCCACTGTATGTATTTGCAGTCATGGATGGACATATCTGTAGTGTGTTGGCATGTACATGAGACTGCTATATGCCAAAGAGTATTGTTCCCAGGGATGTGTGGGGCTCAGTAAGAATGGCTACTGGTACAGTGTATTACTGCAGGGATATCACTGACACCAGGTTCCTACATCTGTGTATCAGTTGAGGAGACACCATGTAATGACCACTGAATGTCAGGCTATATGAGCTGTGTACACTACCAGAATGCAGACCATTGACATTTGGAAACTGTATCACCCACAGCATACTGTCAAACCATGTCATGTTCCATGCTAACCATGTTCACAAATGTACACCTGCAACTCAGTGCTGCAAACATCACACATGTACTGTCCACACCCCAACACATGCAGGCACAGGTACACACAACAGCCATGTGGCACATGTGCAGACAGTACACTTTGGGAATTAACACTGGTGTATACAAGACTGCAATGACAAACATAGGTAATGCATCATGCATGCTCGAATATACCCACAACATCATTACACTGTACTGTTAACTACATGATAATATTACTACAGTGCTATGTAGTTACCCTGTGCATCAGCACCATGCTACCCTGTTCCTGCATCAATGTTACAGATGGCAGGAGGTGGCACAGTTTCATCATATGCACAGGGTGTGTACTTGGTTTGCCAGAGTCTGCCATTGACACATCCAATTGACGTGTGTGTGTGTGTGTGTGTGTGTGTGTGTGTTAGTGAGGGACAACAGTACAGCATGGGGCAATGTTGCTGCAATGTGTGTGTGTATGTGTTAGCATTATGTTTGTGTGTATGCATGCACACAGTTCCACCATGTGGCTGCCATATACGGGTGTTTGTGGACAGCCACAGACTGTACCTACCAGGTCATACAGATCACTGTCTCTGGCCATGGACACGGTACCTGTGCCTGGCAGGGGTGCTGCGGACAGTATCAGGTACTAAGCCAGACTGGGTACTGTCATCAGAAGCAGTGGGTTGTTGACTGGACACATGTCCCTGCTGGGACTGTCCAGAGCCATGTGCACATGGTCTTCTCGGACGGTCTAATGACAGCACAGACCCAGCATTGCTGTGGCTGGTACTGGCACTATGGGAGCGGCTGCGGGTTTGTTGTCGTCCGTGACGACTGCCAGCTGATAATGTTGCTGGCATACATCCACGTCGATGCCTCAACCGTCCTGCACTGTCCTTGCTCCTGGACATGTTGTGGAAGAGATCTAATGTGTCCCCCCAACGTCAATCAATGACCTCGCTGATGTTACGGATGGCAGAAGCAACATCACGCATAGTGTCATTCATAGCGACGCGATGTGCTCTAAGCTCCCTCAGACCCTGTTTGGTGTACCGTTCCATACGTGCCTGTGCCTGCATTACAGCCCAGAACATAGCTGAGGTTGAAAGACCTCTGTGGGCACGTCTGACAGGAGCAGTATGACCACGGATGCTCCCACAAGACCCCCTGGACATCTGCCTGTGTGGTACCCTGTCAGAAATATGGCCATGGCTGCTGTGAGGGGATGCATGTGCCAATGATACCACACTACCCTGGTCAATGCCCACTGTATGCTGTCCCTCAGCTAAGGACATTGGTGACAATGGATGTATCTGCAGGATGACACTGCGCATTGATGGGGTTGACTGCTGTGTAGTGTCAATTGGCTAACCAACGACAGACCCTGTCACACCTCCCTGTGCCATTACACATATATCATCATAATCACTATCCCCAGCAGTGGCTTCAGGTTCCCTGCTGCACTCCACCAGAGCAACATCAGAACCTGTGAGAGGAAGATAAGAAACACAGTTTACAAATGTGTGCACGATATTAGCACACAGGCACACATGCACACAGGCGCACATGCACACAGGCACACAGGCACACTCCTCAGTACAGCAGATACAAGCACAGATACACCTGCAATCCAACACATACACAATACTGTTTTAGGGTGGGTGACAGTATCACAAGGAAAAACATCACTGCACATGTGTCAGCATGCAGATTGTGTTGCACAGGAACATGCAGTGCAAGTGTAGACAGCCCTTGTTAATAACAGTATACGTGTACTTGATGCTTGTGTGTAGTTGTTCAGTGATTGTCTCCACCCCTGGGACACAATGTTTACAAGGACATAATAATGTTGTGCAAGTGTTACAAGCTATGGGTGCATATATTTGCACACACACACAACACATGATGGTGCTACGCAATGACTGCTATGTGTACTTTTGTGGTCGGCGGAACTGGATGTGGTGTAGTAACGTGAGCCATGATCAACATGCTTCTTGTGGTCATTCAACAGTAATGTGTGCCAGACAGGCAGCTAGCATGCTGTACCTGATGTGCAGTAACATGACTGCATCCACAATTACACAGCCACTTGTTACATGGGTTTGCAAGGTGGTCAATAGTGAGCATTGCCTAACATGAATGTATTATTTGTTCAAGACTGTTGCACAAAGACATGATAGGCCTCTACCCCTCAGGTATATTATGTGTGCTGCGTAGATGATAAGTGGGATACTGAAGGGTGGCCATACAGCAGGTGTCATAATTGGACATGTGTAGCAGGCTAAGGTGTAGTGTGTATGCCAAACATGTGTGTGTTGTGTACATGTGTATCAGCTATGCCTATACAATGTCCAGTACTGTGTTGCCACACGTGCCATGCTCTGTGTATTGCATGTGAGTGAGGCAGCTACTGAGGATAATGGGATGTGCATAGTCTCACAGCAAACAAGCACAGCATGCATTATGTGTAGGTGTGTTACATGTGCACAGACTACACCTCCATATGACATGCACATGTCATTAGCAATAGTATTGTTATTACACACTCACCAGCATGGATTGGCTGCCTTGCTGTCACTCCAGAGGGACCTGCAAAAATATGAGAGTGATTGTCAGTGGCCACAATTGTGCCATTGATAATATGAGTATGATAAAGTACAGTAGTACAACAGGTGGCTTTCACAGGCGTATAGATTATGCTCAGAATATCAATCTTGCAGAAGAATAGGCAGGTTAACAGCTACACAAACAGTACACATCTCACACACGCATAATCTACCAGTACAGAGAACAGTCAACTACAGATATGGCATGTTACCTGCACGCTCCATTTCAACATGCTGGGTGACTCCGGCCTCCATGATGACACATGTTTGTGAATGTTGTTGTTGGCCTGGAGCCCCAACACTTAGGAGGTGCTCCTCCACACTGGTGAGGGGGGTGGATAGGTACCCCACCGCCTGTGGCAAGCTGTTGTCTGTGGATATCAGACGCACGCTGCCGGACATGTCTAATTAAATCACTGCAGTGATGGCGTACCTGCTCATATGTCCGGTTATGCATGCCTATGTCATTTACCCGACGGACAAGATCTTGCCACAGTGCAGCCCTCTCATGCTGGTTCTGGCTAGTCCTGGAAAACAGCACACAGTAATTCTGCACCAGGCTCTGGTGGATTTCCTGATCCTCTTCTGCTGTATAAGGTGGGTTTCGCTGATGCACCATCACCCTGGAAGGAAAAGAAAAATATGTGAGCAAGTCATGTGGCACACTTAATATTCTAATGTACTGATATCACTTGACTGCCATATATAGCATCCGTCTGTCTATCAGGGGATACACATGTTTGTTACCACATATCAGTGCTCAGCCCACAACTGTCTGACAGTGCCTGCCACACTTCATACAACAAACTAGTATACACAAGCACTCAGCACACTGTGTGGGATACAGTGCACAACCTCACACTGGGGGTATGTATCAAGCTAATGGATGAAGAATATTGTCATCCCATGCAATGAATGCAATGCACATTTACAGTTTCAATGGTAATCCACCCTAGTCTTTGATGCCATACCCCTACCTGACATATGTGCACAGTTGTTACTATAGCCAGCATACTGCTGTCACAGAGTATACATGCTGCCAGGTACACACACATACCCTGTAACACACATGTGATTGCGGCCATGGTACAGGCATCATTACACACACATTACACATACATACAACACACAAATGTATGACAACACAGATGGGCATTAACTGTGTACCTTATAGTACTGTGTGCCCCTACTTACAGATACCTATGCATGAGGTATGTAATCTGTGCAGACTACAGGAAACACACCAGACAGTGTTACCAGGGAATGTGAACATACACCATACTGTAGTGTTTAGGCCTACAACATCAGGTAGTACAACAGTTCATATGTGAGCTGGATTCAACAGCAGTACCACTTACTGAGCATACATGTATTGCTTCTGCCTACGATGGGACACCGCAGTCATACACAGGGAAGTACGGCACAACATATGCCAATCTACTATGTTTGCATCCCGATAACTGACACATCTTTCTCTGGCCTCACACCAAGGACACCAACTACCATGACAGACACAAACTCACACTAAGCTATCACACCTTTACAGACCTTGCACACAATCAGTGTCACACTCATTCAACATCACATAGCTGGTATTGCACTGAGTACATGTGTGTGTGTGCATTGTGTCATAGGTAGGTACTATGCTATTGGCCCTGGGCCTAGGGCAGCCTAGCCATATGCTACCCTGCCCTTTGGGACACATGTAATGTGATTTTACTTGCTCCTGTGAAACCGTTACACAGAGGAGACTCACAGGGCATATTACCTATCTCCATAACATTCGTCAGGGGTATATATGACATCTGCTAATAAGGAGCCTTGTTTGTTAATGCTGGGTGGTTTACTCCAGGGTATAGCATATTTGTGTATAGAAACCTGTACCTCCAGCATGTGCTGTTTAGTGCGGTGACAAGGATTAGGGCCCTAGGTCATGTAGGCTGGACGGATTGTGAGGTGTTGCCATGATGGTTGGCCAACTGGTATGGGTGTGACATAACTGTGTATGTCCAGCAGTGGTAACCTCTGTGTAGGAAGTATGCAAGGCACTCTAGCTGTGGTTTTGAGAGTCAGTCTGCATAGGGAATGTGTTTGAGGGCATTATCAGTCTTTGTTAGGTATGTCTGTGGCCTTTCCACTTGCCATAGTTCTCATGGGAAGTACATACTGCATAGGACATTGTGAGGTATAGAGGGGTACACTGATTTACATTTCCCTAGTTGACACACCTTTTGTGATGGCACGTACCATGTACAGGGATTACAAGACTAGTGTGCCACTGTAGATATCAAGGGGAGGCTATTGTACACCTGTGTCCCATGTTCCCTTCTGACACCTCCAGTGGTAGGCGGGCAACCCCCTATGTGGTAGTTAGTGGGTAACATGTTTTGGAATGGGGTATGAGTACTGCAGTATCAACAATGGTGTTCAGTCCATGCCTTGGTCACCAGGCACCTGTTGCAGTACATCTGCCCCCTTGTCCCCCTCCCTCACTCTCTCTTTATATATATCTATATATATATCTATATATATATATATATATATATATATATATATATATATATATATATATATATATATATATATATGCACACTTCTAAACATCCATTGCTGTACATATACATGCACATGTAGGCACATAGACTGCCCACCTTTCATGGTGGGAATATCACTTCTGAAACAGTTGTGAGACATACCATTCTGTAATGATATTGCACAGTGTTGTGCATAATGCATTATGCTGTCCTCAGGCCGTATAGCTGTAGCAGGCCTCACTGGCTCAGTCCCACAGAAGTTCACCACCACATGACATATACCTGCACTGCATGCTGTTTTCAATGCCACACACTACAACCTACATTGATATGTGCACATAGCAACCTTCAACTACATATGTGTGTCAAGCCTTCACTAACAAGTTGCAGTATGTCCCTTGCCCTATGCACATCTGCATATACATATAGATACAGACTGCTAACACATATGGAGGGTTCACAGTATGTAGATTATTAGATTATGTAGTTTACATTACCTTTGTCTCTGACAGCTTTTTTCTGCTGGCTTGCTGGCTGGCTTGCTTTTTATTTATTTATTTTTTGGTCTCTGTCTCTCTCTCTCCAGTTGCTGCAATGATATTATTGCATGTGTGGACTGGCAGTACAGGCTGCTTTTGTATGTATCTGCACATGTGCATGTGATGGCCTCTGCACTAATTGGTGGCCAGCATTTAGTAATTGCATGCAGCCTGCTGTGTGTTAATTGCAGTTCTCACTGTGATTTCAGGACACTGCTATAAAATGATAGGTTAGGTAGGCATAGGCCTTTCAGTTTTGCAAGGTGGGGACCATGCTGGTTTGCTGTGGACACTGTTGTGTGAGTCAGAAGGTTGGTATATCTCTCATATCTAACGCTGTGTTGTAGCCACTGAAATGCATGTTGTACTGAAACATGACTGTTGCCTCTTCCAGTTCACTCTTCTCAGTGTGTATGCTAACTCACACCTGCTAATGCTAACACTGTTTACATGGGAGTATGTACTTACCTGTGGGATTTTTGGATTAACTGGCATACAACAGTAGTTCTTGCAATGTGTTGCTATGGCTTTTGTATTTTCCCTTTGCATTCACTCCTTGAATGCCTGATATTTGTCTTTACTGGAATGTGTTGCTATGGCTTTCCTATTTTCCATTTACATTCACTCCTTGTAATGCATGATATATTTCTTTCAGCACTAAGTTCTTATATGTTTGCTGTGGCTTGGTGGCACTTCATGCAGTCTGGTGAGCCCAAGGTCTGGGGTTTGACACAGGGGTATTTTATTTTGCTGCTGAGCAGTACTAGGGCCTTGTCATACAGAGTGAATAAGGCACTGTAAGAAGGAAGTCAGTGGGGACACCAGGTAGGGATGTGCAGGCTGGGTGTAGGGAAGGTCCATAGCTGCACATTTCTCTAACTGCAATAGCTGTACATATGTTTGACATTTGCTGTGACATTTGAAAACTTCCACCCCTAAGAGAGGGGTGAGGACAACTAAGTATATTGTACTAACAATTATGAATATCAGGCACATGCAGTGCTTGTGAACTGCTATACTGTCGTTAGTATGTTAGATGGCTGCATCCTTTGATATTTCTGTGTTGTACTCCTACATAAGGGCATGCTTGTGGAAGTAATTCTACAGCTGTTCGCAGAGTATGTAACAGCAGACAGGCTGATATGCCTGTGTGTTTCTGACACTTGCAGGCCTCAGATACTCTCAGGTATATATTTGACCAGCCTCAGGGAAAGGTACATATCAGTGGGATACACCCGTGATATATTTCAAATATTCTGCAGTTGTGACTATGGGGTATTTTGAGCATATGTATTACTACACCATTTCTGACATGCAAGTAGTGTCTACTTTAACTTATTGACGGGTACCATTATGTGGGATTCCCCACCTTTCTGCCTACTGTTAGTACATTTCACAGGGAGTCAGTGGGGCACAGGTAACAGTTGTTTGCAAATCAGGGACATCCCTGTAAATCAGTCACAGTTGGGAGGTCTGGCCTCTTACCTATTCAAATATGGCAGTGTTTATCCTGCTCTGATACTGTGTGGGGTTTGTAAGGTGCTACTGTAACATTATGACCTACTAGCATGGCTGTTTCTCTTCTCACACTAATGTAATGCAATTCCACAAGAATTGCCAGTAAAGATACACAGAACAAGCTTTGTGTAATGGCCTTCCTATTTTCCCTTTACATTCACTCCTTGCATTTCATGATATATTTCTTTCAGCACCAAGTTCTTGTATATCTGCTGTGGCTCAGTGGTAATTCATGCAGACTAGTGTGTCCAAGGTCTGGGGTTCGAGACTGACAAGGGGTATTTTATTTTGCTGATGAGCAGACTACAGGCCTTGTCATACAGAGTGACTAAGGCACTTTTAAGCAGTTGTAAGCGGGTTTGCATGACGCTTAGCTACGCTTATCTGTGCTTAGCTAAGCGCACACCCGCTGACTACTGCTTAAAAGTGCTTACTCCCGCTAACACCCGCGCTATTTTCTTTTAAAGAAAAGAAAATGGGCAAATAGGAAAGTGGTGAAAAAGGGGGCACAAATAGGGTAGGACAGTAGGAAAACAAGCTCGGGATGTGCAGGAAGGATGTAGGGAAGGTCCATAGCTGCCCATTTCTTTATCAGCAACAGCTGTGCATATGTTTGAAATTTGGTGTGAAATTTGAAACCTTCCACCCCTGAGAGAGGGGTGAGGACACAAAATATGTTGTACTGCCAATTAGAATTATCAGTTTACATGTCCAGCGGACATGTGTGCGAATTGGGCAGCTATGTATGGGGCATAATTTTTTTTGTGGGAACACAGTGCCCTTTTTTTATTTTTTTTTCAGGTGAGAGTGGAATGTGAGGTACAGGAAGTAGGTATATTTGGGGAGGTAGGTTGGGGAGGTTAACAGACAAGACAAACAAGACGCATAAAGGGGCGGAGTATGACACATGGGGGGGGACACAATTGACAGGGACGGATGTTTGGATATTGCGAGCCCATGATCCCACAGATGGCAACAGTGGAACTGAGATCCCCACCCATGGGCAGTTACCACTGCGCCTTCACAGCCCAGGCCAGGGCTGTGCTGGGGGCTGGATAGGATGGGCAGGCACACCCATGAGTTACGCCACTCTCGCCTTGAGCTGGCGTAGATCAGTCACAGAACGCCTGATCTCACTACGCACCACAGACCGGACCCTATGGAGGGTGAGTGGAGGCTCTCCTCCGGCCACACTTGCAGAGGGGGGACGAGCCCCATCCTCTGCTGCGCTTCCACCCGAAAGTGGCACAGGGCCACCGGAGGAGGAGGTCCCGGCCTGGGTACTGGTGCCAGGTGCACTCGCCAGATGAGGTGGGAGAGGTGGGTCCGCTGGAACCCGCCTTTCCTGTTGTCCTATGTTTAGCAATATTTTATGGCATTTTGGGTTAGTAACAAACAACACCATTCAAAATTAGTTGTAACAGCATGCATCAGTATTCCCATTAACCAAACACCCATTAATTCCGAACATTGAGCAGCAAGCATAACACATGCATATTTAGAACAACAGTGCACATTCCAACAGCATGCAGGGTTTATTGGTGGTAACAGGCCATCAGGTTTGGATATGTGAACAGGGCACATGCATTAACGTCCATGCAGATATGTATGAACCAACAGGACAAATGTCCATGGGAATTAATTGTGAATACACATACCCAGTTTGGTGTGGAATGGCATCATTTGTGAAAATAGGGTAGGGTGGAGAAATATTACATTAACAACTTACACTACCTATACATATACTGTACATTCCTAGTAGATGCATATATATATCCCCTACATGTATTAGTACAGTTTCCTGTATGTAACCTTAAGAATGTTGATGATGGGGATGTTACTGCTACATTAATATACATTCCATTTTTATTCATATATGTTCATATCTGGCTGTGTTCAGGTACAGCATCCTGCTACATTTGATTTATATGGGTCTAGACAATTGTGGATGTTCAGCATTTCATACAACCATACTATCTCCATAATGCAAGGGTACAGCAACATATCCAAATTGTGGGACGGACACAGTCCAGGTTCTGTACTTTATTTAAGACATTACACTCTTTGGTTGTGGCTGTCTCATTCATTTCATTATGTAGTGACTGCAGTATACCTTTACTCCAGACTTATTACAGCTTTCTTGGTAGCTTCAAACTGTCTTTCTCACACTCTCTCACTTATTTTATATTTACATTTCATAATGGTACTTAATTCTAGGCTTTATTAACATTTATTACTGGGTTACAACAATCCTTTCCAGCTGACTCACTTATTTCATATGGCAGAATTTACAAGGATGTATTCAACACTTGTCTATCCTTTGTTGATTGATTACCACTCATTTTCAGGCTGAAGCAGTTATCTGATATTACAATACAGGTGGAAACTCTATTTGAGACTTGTTTAATCTTTATTACTGGATTACAATACACTCTTTTCCAGGCTGCATCACTTATCTAATCTTACAATACTAGCAGAATCTTTATTCTAGGCTTATTTCACCTTTATTACTGGGTTACAACACTGAACTCTTTTACAATCTGTCTCACTTATATTCTATAACAATACCAGCTAAATAATTACTAACCTGCCTGGTGGCGCAACCTCAGCAGCCTATCAGCATAGGCTCGCCGATTCGCGGAACAAACACCTGCAGCTGTAATATAAATGAAGGAATATTGGAACATACCTCTCCATACTATAGGCTAGGATAGCATTTCTTACATACATAATTACATGGATACTTACTCAGTAGTGGGGCATTGGGCATTTGGCAGGCCTCCTGGATCCAACAGTTCAGTTGAGCCTCCTTACATCGCTTCAGGTCCATATGGTGGTGACGGACCTGTTCACCAGTCCTTGGAATGCCTGTGGCACTGGTGAGATCATGTGCCAACCGGTTCCACGCCTCTGCCTTGTACGCTCCCCATTGAACCTGGCCCTGCATGAGTTGTGCTTCATGATCATGGACTAGGAGCCAAACCATATATTTTGACTCCTCAACACCCCATCTTTGTGCTCTAAAGCGATTTCCCTCTCCTGCACATGCCATCCTGACTGCAAATGGATACCACAATCAGTTATGGTGTGTATTCCCGCCTATGGGGCTTATATATGCCGGTTTTCCCGCACTTATCTGTGATTGGCCATTTTGGATATTTATCAGCTTAAAGCAAACCTGCTTTGTCATGGTTCTATTTTCATTCATTCCTATATATATGCTAATACTGTATTTCTCAGTACAACTGTCATGGCTTAGTGGTTCAGTACTTTGACTATGGTGCACAGTATCCCGGGTTCGACCCTTGGCATTGCTTTTTTTATTTTACTACTGTCTAGATAGGCTAAGAGGTGTGTTTGTGTAAAGACGGCTTTGATACAGCTTGCCCAATGTTGCCCGCCGGTAAGCTGGTTGGCGCGCTGTGCAGCTCTGCGCAAACGGCTTACACTGGGTAACGCGTTATTTAGCTATGAGCACTCATATTACGCTGGGTGAAGCACTGCTGAGCTACGGGCACTCATATAAGCTTGTTAAAGTGCTGCTCACCTCCGGGCACTCATGTTAAGCTTGTTAAAGTGCTGATCACCTCCGGGCACTCATATAAAACTTGTTAAAGCGCTGCTCACCTACGGGTACTCATATTCAGCCTGCTAAAGTGTTGCTCAGCTGTGGGCAATTATAATCCTTTTTATCTATCGGGATTGTTTCATACTTATTTAAATAAAAATGGTGAATGATGTTGTGGGGGCTCGAACCGTGACTACCTCCTCTTTGGCCAACGTCTCTACCGCTACGCTATTGCTACTTGGCTTAATTTGCATATGTAGATCTTATATGCTTTTCAATGTCTGCTAACTGTGGCTGAGCGAAGGGCATACCTGCGCAAATGAGGGCAAACATTTTTGAAATTATATAAAAAAATGAAACTGCTATTTTTACATTTTACACATTTTCAGTAGGGTTTAGTCTGTGGGGATGTGTGGTGTTGTGTTCCTTGACATTTTTCAGGACTTGCTCGTGGGTGTTTACTTTCAGGCCTCTGACTCTTCTGGGGGCGTGTCCCTTTGCAGTACTCGGCATTCAGACACACCCCCTACTTTCCTACACGGACCGTGTTAGCCTAGGGTATGATTCAGCATGCCGTCATGAATATGCATGGAATGCTGACGTCATACCGTTCAACTGCAGCCTCCGAGTAAGACATATTAAGTCTTACATGGAGGTTTCGTGAATCCGGCCCAGGATGTTTTGTATTTTCTGACGAGTTCTTGCCACAAACCACACCTATACCCGCAAATATAAAATGTGCTGTCTCATGCTCTAATTTGTGTTTATAGAGTGCACTCCTTTGCCTTTTACAATTGATATCACTAAAATGTATTTCTATCCTAGTTTTAAAAGGCCTTGATGTTTGTCCAATATAGAATGCTCCACACTGGCATATGGCCATATAGACCACGCAGTCAGTATGACATCTAATCAGATACCTCATTTCATATACTTTGGGTGTATTCACTGTTGTAAACGATGTGGTCCTAGAGATAACTTTACAGTAAACACAGTTATCACAGCTTATGCTCCCCCTAGTAACATTACCCTTAGCATCTCTTACATCAAGGTTCATCCTCATACCAGGAAAGAAACTCGCCTACATTTTTGCCACGACAATAACTGGTCAAAATATTCTTCTGATTTTAGTTGTTGTTGTTGTTGTTTGTCTTTCGGCTTTTTCCCGGTAAGGGGTCGCCACAGCGGAACTCCGGTCCGCTAATGATTGGCAGTAGATTTTTACGAAACGCCGAGGTGCCAGCTCAACGTCCAACCTTCAACGAAGGCACGCCCATTTAAGCATGCATGTCTTTCGAACGCTACCCAACCGCGGGGAGGACATGCAGACTCCATACAGAAGGCACTCCCAAGCCACGCCGAGAATCGAACGGGAGAACCTCTCGCTGTGAGGTAACAATGCTACCACTGTACCACCGCGACATTCATCTGATTTTAGTATATGCCAATATTTATTTATTATCTCTTTAAACTTAAATGTATTAGTACCAAAAGTAGTAATGAACCTTAATTTAGACATCTCCAAATCTTGACAGTCAAGTTCTCTTATTCATATCAAGTAGTAAATGTTCTGTCTTTAAGTTAACAGCCTTATCTCTTACTGATTTTACTTGAGATACATCATAACCCCTTTTTATAACCCTTTTACTCATTTTCGATTTTGTAGTTATTGCCATTACTACAAATCTGTCTTAATATTTGAAATTGTGGTTTTGGTATATTAGTAACCATATGTTTAGGATGGCATCTACTTGCTGTAGTTGGAGATTTATTGTAATTTCTTCCCCCTGGAACATCATTTAACTAGCCCAGCTCTCCAGACCCCACCTCTGTGCCTGGTCTGCCGGCTTTTCTCCTCCCCCCCCCCCCCAGACTTATTTCCAGTATTTCTAGGGAGAGTCATGGATCCTAGTGGTGTCCTGGGGGCTTTGCTGTCTTGGGTTTATAGACCCTACCCACTCCCTTCCCCACCTCACACCACCATCAATTTTCATTTAAGGGCAACACCCCTCTTTGGACCATATCTCTCCTAAGGGAGCATCATCAAATGCCCTCCCACCCAGGATGGGCACACCCATCCCACCCAGTAGCTCTGTCATACACCCAGGCCACTAATAGAACCCAGTCTATGCCACTGAGGAGGCTAAAAGTAAAAGACTATTAGTAGCAAAGAGCAAATAAGGTATTCTGTAAAAACGGAGTTATATTTAGAATGTATATATGTAGTACGAATGTTCTAGATTAAATATAAAACCATGTGTTGCATTTTCCCTTGTTTTGGTTCATTTGAAATAACTAGCAAGATGACTGTACAAATCTGTTGGCCAAACAGGAAACATAGAAGTAAACAAAATGGGAAATAAGCAGGCCCAGACCACAGAATCCTTTATAAACGCATTCTATGAACACCTTCAGGAATGTATGGATGATGCAATCCCAAATAAAACCAAGACCCAATCCTCCAAAGGCAGACATCCTGTCTGGTGGACCCCAGCCATAAAAAAACTATAAAATAGAAGGAGGAAGCTACTTACATGATAGAGCAAAATCCCAAAAAGGGAAGGCATCTCTGATCAGTATTAGCAAAAAACTACGGGCACTCATAAAATCGTCTAAGGCCAGCTTCGAGAGAAAAATTGCACAGGACACTAAGGATAATCACAAGGCTTTCTTTAGTTATGTTAGGGACCTGGGTGGGAATTCCCAGATATGCTCAGAATTAGTCCAAAATGACAAAAAATACACCGAACCCACAGACATTGCCAACATCCTAGCTGACAGGTTCAGCGCAACCCCCCCCCCACCACCAAAAGGGCAAATATCTATCGCAGCAGAGTGCTGCCCCCCTGACATCTCAGATGCTCAGGTAAGAGCTGCCCTCTCCAAAGCAAAAAACACAGCATCAATGGGACCAGACGGTCTCCCGGGCTGCGTGCTTCATGAACTCCAAGAAGAGCTAAACCCAAACATAAAACTACTGTTCAATCTCAGCCTTACTACAGGATATGTACCCAAAGAGTGGCGTACAGCAACAATGGTCTCTCTCCACAAAGGTGGTGCCTCAACGGATCCTGGAAACTATCGCCCCATAAGCCTGACTAGTTTGGTCTGCAAAGCTATGGAAAGGATCATCATGGACCTCATAAATAAAGATATTGGGGACCTACAGACACTGGATCCTACCCAGTTCGGCTTTGTTAAGGGCAGATCCTGCCTCTTAAACCTGGTTGATTTCTTCAAAACAGTCACCAAGGCCATTGACGAGGGGAAGGTGGTCCACACAGCCTACCTGGACCTCACAAAAGCCTTCGATACAATACCCCACTCGGCATTATAGATAAGCTCACCAGCTTAAATATAAACCCCTATGTCACTAGATGGGTTGCAAACTGGCTCAAGGACAGAACCCACATGGTTAGAATTGCTGGAGCCATGTCAGACTCCAAACCAGTTACAAGTGGTGTCCCACAAGGCTCAGTCCTGGGACCTCTCTTGTTCGGCATATATTTCTTGGAGGTACAGGCAAACACGGAAGGACTGTGGCTGACTAAGTTTGCAGATGACTGCAAACTGGGCGCCATAATCGACACTCCAGCCGACACAAGCATCCACCAAAAGGGCCTCATAGAAACAGACAACTGGTGCCAGAACCATGGCCTCAAGCTAAACGCCAAAAAGTGTATAGTCATCCCCTTTGGCAAAAGCAAAGTGCCCACAAATTACCACATAGGTGGTAATCCATTAAGTACAGAAGAAGTAATTAGGGACCTGGGGACCCAAGTTGATAGCAATCCCTCATTTGACAACCACATGTCCAAAGTGGTTAGAAAAACATTTTATATAGCCCACCTAATCATGAAGGGATTCACATCTAGATCAGGGGAGGTCATCATGCCTCTTTACTCATCCCTCATCAGGCCCATAATTGAGTACAATGCCCCTTTTGGGATGTACCTTACCAGACCCCTGCAGCAACTGGAAAGACCCCAAAAGTACCTCACCAAGAGGATCAAAGGGCTCAAACAGATGCCATATGCTGCCCGGTTAAAGAAACTCCAGCTCTACTCAGTGGCATACTGCCTGCTCAGAGGCGATCTGTGCCTGACATATAAAGCCATGTCCAACCCGGAATTAATGGACATGCTGCACCTCAAAAAAATCCAAATCCCATCGAGCTACACACTCGAGAGACTTGACCCTCAGCAATGAAATAAATAGGACATGCTGGAGGGACAGATTCATAACCCAGAGGCTCCCTTCACTCTGGAATAAAATCCCAGTCCAGGTTAGGCAGAGTCCCTCATTGACTGTCTTCAAGAGGAATCTTGATGAGTGGATGGGAGATCGTAGGTTTACCCCGGGTATCACTTCTGTGTCACTGTTAGACAGAGGCACAGTATACTAACCTCGAAAAAGGGCATAGCAAAATTAATTTAAAATGGGTGGTGAAAGCCAAGCACACTCTGACTAGGCTTATAAATGCCCTAGGGCAGATAGCCTAGTATGAACCTATATGCAAAAAGCCCCTTTTGTAAAAATGCTGATAAAAATAGCTTATGTTACCTAAGTAATGCTCATTGTTTTGGCCTTAATGGTGTGTTATACATGCACAGTTCTGATCAATGTAATTAAAAATTATTTTAAAAAGTGAGATCACAGATCTCAAATATTCACTGTGTTTTCATGTATCTCCTGGGATATAGCCATGCTGAAGAACAGTGTCCTGGCATCAGCAGGTGGCCCTTGTACCTCTTGTAATGCAGTTATTCACTAAAATTGCTGCAGATTCAATGTATTTTTTTAATGGAAAGTTGCACAACTGTTTTGGAAGTGTACATCCACCATATAGCTCAGCGATAATGTTAATGAGATAGCCCACAGCACAAGACAGGAGGATGAGACTAGAATTAGTGAACTCAGGATGCTGCTATATAGCCCTGCATACATTACAAAATCTGGTATATGTGGATCCATCCATCCACAACACCTTTTCCCATTTTTACACATGGGGTCAGAGTGTCACTTCGAGTAACAGTCATCTAGAGTCAAAGGTCAAACTGCCAGATGGCTAGCCCAGCCGCATCTGTTCTTCCCTACCACATGCACACTCGCACCTATGGCCAATTTAGAGTGCCCAGTCCACCCTCTGCATATCTTTTAATGTGGGAGAAAACAGGAACACCTAGAGAAAACCCATATGAACGCAGGAAGGATATGCAGACTCCCCTAATGAGAATCCAACTGGAGAAGCTCTTGTAAGGCGACAACACTAACTGCTGCTCCACTGTGCCATGTCTGTGAATGATTCATTTAAAAGGGCATTGACAGGGGAATAATCTTCATATAGAAAATAGATAGCCTTTTGTCTCGAGAGGAAATGTAAACCATTGTTTTATTTACATTTGCAAAGACTTCACCTGGCCTCGAATTCCTTCAGTAAACCTCCACCCTTTTACATCTATTGATGTCATCATATAGGCATTCTATTTATCTACTCCAGAGTTGTAATTTCCCAAAACCTAAAAAGAAAAA
Organism: Protopterus annectens; assembly: GCF_019279795.1. Classification (NCBI taxonomy): domain Eukaryota; kingdom Metazoa; phylum Chordata; order Ceratodontiformes; family Protopteridae; genus Protopterus; species Protopterus annectens. Next base: position 358,113,004 of record NC_056732.1, on the reverse strand, counting down.
AGTTTTTCTTGCATGCTTTTTTTAGTGACTGTGACTGGTTTGTACACTTGTAAACAACAGTTGCTTGCTGACTAGTAGTATATACAAAGACCTACTCTGCCTGTGAGTGGACATTTGGCATGAACTTATCAAAATGAGTAATATTAAACACCGAATGCATGCATAGAAAATATAATGTAAATGAAACGTATATGGAGACAAAGCCAATCAAATGAAGTTTTGTATTTCAATCCTTTTTACAATAAAGGCATCTGATCAGATAACATGTAAATATAATCCTACAGCACTGTTTAAAATGCAGCTGCATCTCTGCAAGGACAAGCTAGTAAACATCCACATAGTTAATTATAAAACCAGTGTTCATAAATATGTTTGATATGCAGCTTCACAGTGTATGGATTTCTTTCTGTAACTGAATAAACAGAACATTGTGGCGCTGTTTGATTGAACATGTTATTTAATGCTTTGATTCAGTGCATTAGTAAGTATGTACATTATTTCCCTCAGTCAAGCATTGTACTTCACTTACCTATAATAAAAAAGAAATACTGCCTGTCCAGCCTAAGTACCAGTTAGCAGAAGGGCACTGTTTTATAACAGGTATTACTAACATCATTATTTTTTCTTCTCCATTACAATGTTGCCTGTGGGACAATGTTCCCAGAGGGATGGTGAGAGAGAAGCTGTGCATGCTACACATTTTATGCACTTGACTTTTGCACAGATTGTTCTAGTTAATCACTTCATTACTTAATATCTGCACTCATTATCTTGGACTGTTTTCAGATACAGCCCAGGCGGCAAGGGTAATAATCGAACCAGTGGTTATATGCATAGATAATTTACAGGAAACTTTCATATTACAGGTGTTCGATTGGTGGGGAGAAACCAGAGTACTCAAACTTATTTTTACCCACACATACATGTATGTAATACATGTATATAGGAATACATGAACAAATGAGAGAAACCTATGAAGCAAAGGCAGTAACTTCAGTAGGAATAACCCCCTTACACTGGAGGTGAGGCACCAACAGTCACTATTTCACTGTTGTAGTACCCTTAAAAGACTGATGCTGAATATGTATTCATGAGGTAGGTGAAAGAAGCCATGTTGGAAAAGCAATGAAGATAAATTCAAGAAGTGTGAGGAAGTTGCCCTTGAACCATAAATTTTGAGTATAAATTTGTTAGATGGGACTTGGGTGACCATCAGCAAAAGGCAGTGAAGCTGATCTGGGTGCTGGGGTTAAAGTAGACACTTGCAGTGAATAGGAGTTTGGAAGATGGTGAGATGACCCTGGATGGTAAACATTTAATATAAATTCAGAAAGGAATAGTAACTGGGACCTTAAACAACAGACACTGAATGCTTGAGTTGTGTCAAGGGGTTCAGTGGTATCTTTTCATGAGCAAAGATCTTTTAAATGCCATGCTACAAATCTGGTGTACAGATTTTGCCATTTAGCATAGTTGCAGCAAAAGTCTCCCCAAATAAAAACAGACTCGTAACAGTGAGTAACATATTGGGACTAAACCTGTACAGGTATAACTTAAAAAAATATTCTAAATTCACTGTAGAGAATGACATTTCCTGCCAATACAGTTTTTAAATAGCACTGCTGTAGGAGGGGCAAGACAGAGATGGCAACTGCCCCCATCTGCCAACTTGTAGGGGGAACTGAATAGGTTGACAGTTCGTAAGATGTCATTGAATATTGCAGTCATGATTGTTTATAGATGAGGGTATCAGATAGTGTGTTTTCTAGGGCTTCACGTTCCAATGCTATAGTTGTGGATTTTTCCATAGCTTTTATGGCTGCTTCTAGTTTTATTTATGTTTATCTTTTTTTACATTTTCCTTTTGTTTCTAATGTAATAATTTACTGTGTTTTTTCAGACTTCCATGCAAGCCTCAATAGTCCTTCCCCTTTGTTCCTCAGTTTCCTTGCCCTTAATATACGTTTTCATCTTCCTAAATATCTATACTGGTTCCCTTCATCTCTTTGCCTTCTGCAACTAAATTCAATCCAACTCTATAGGATCATAGGAGGTTACTAGGCTATCATCCCGGAGGTCATTTCAAGCCTAGCCATTTCATCGCAATGTAATACCATAGATACTCAAGTCAATACCCAGGATTGTATTTAGTAATGACTGCCCATGTCCAGGAGGGTCTCAGGCATTGTCCCTGGTTGGTAAGAATTTATGAAGCTCCATCCACACGTCCAGGTTACTTTTGAACAGTGTCATAGAGGTGCTCTGCTTTACATGAATTGGCAGCCTATTCCAAAAATGCAGCAGTCGCTGGGAGACAAATCTGTCCCTCCAGCATGTCCTATTTAAGTTGCAAGCACTATTTAGGTCCCTGGAACAGGTAGCTGTAGTCCTGTTTGATTTACGGATTGCAGTAAATTCATTATGTTTGAGTCGGAGATTGTTCTGTAAGGCATAGGTCTCCCCTAAGAAGTCTATACAGTAATGAGTGTAGTGACAGGGACTTTAGTCGGTCTGTATAAGGCACATGCTGGAGTCCCTTGATCTTAGTTTGAAACCTCTGAGGTGTCTCCAATTGCTGCAGGTGCTTTGTACAGTACATGCCAAAAGTGGCGTTATACTCTATTATGGGCCTGATTAGTGATGAGTATAGAGGGGTTATAACCTCCTTTACTCTTGAGGCAATGCCTTTGCTAATAAAGTGTGCTATGTCGAAAGCCTTCCTTTCTACAGTAGACACATGGTGGTCAATGGTAAGGTCAAAGTCTACATGTGATCCAAGATCTCGTACCACTTCGTAGGTACACAAGATGATGTTAATTTGATAGTGTGAAAGGACACTTACCAAAGGGAATGATGCATTTCTTTGCATTCAGTTTGAGACTGGGACTAAGACAACAGTCGTTGATCTGTGCAAGACCCTTCTGAAGTATACTGATATCATTTGGATATTCAGTAATTGCACCCAGTTTGCAGTCATCCACAAACTTGGTCAGCCACAGCCTCTTAGTTTTGGCCTGAACATCTGAGAAGTATATACCAAACAATAGGGGCACAAGCACTGACCCTTGTGGCACCCTGCTGGTGACAGGTCTGCTGGTTGATGTGGAGTCACCCACTTTGATAGTGTGACAGGTTTGTGATCCAGTTGGCAACCCATCTTACAACAAAGGGGTTTACATTCAATTTGCTAAGTTTATCGGTAATGCCTGAGTGTGGGATTGTGTCAAAGGCCTTTGCCAAGTTGAGTTATGCTGTGTGCACAGATTTGCCCTCGTCAGTGGTCCTGGTCACATTTTCAAAGAAATCCACCTGGTTTAACAGACAGGATTTGCCCTTGACAAAGCTGGATTGGGTTGGATCCAGGTGTCTTTGAGGTCCATGATGATATGTTCCATGGCTTTGCAAATGAGGCTGGTCAGACTTATGAGCCTATAATTCCCTGGGTCTGTTGCTAAGCCACCTTTGTGGAGGGGAATAACTGTTGCTGTTTTCCATTCTGCAGGAACAAAGCCTGTAGTTAGGCTGTGAATGACTAGGGTACTTAATGGTGATGCTAATTCAAGTTCTAGTTTGTTTAGAAGACAGTCTGGGATGCCGTCTGGTCCCACAGAGGCTGTGTGTTTTGTCTTAGACAAGGCTTTAATGATCTGCTGTTCAGATACGTAGAGTGGAGGAAGTTGGGTGTAAGATTTGTGATAAATATGGAGGGGATAAGAGAGTGAAATTTTCACCAAATCTGTCCATTGGCAGGTTTGCTATCTCTGCGGGATCAGTGTGTGTGATACAGTTAGTCACTAGTTTGGCACATGCTTGGTACCTACCGTTTAGGCTACGTACATAGCTGTAAAAGGCATTATGGTTATCTTTGGCAGTGATTGCGAAGTTTTTTTCCAAGTTACCCTTGGAGGATTTGACGTGTTGCCTTATTTGCCTGTTAAGGCTGAGGAGGATGCTTTTCATTGTTGAGGCCTCACCTTAGTTTTCTTGGGCAGTAACTTGCGTTTCTTGTAAACTTTGTTGATGCTGGATGTTCACTAGAGAGGCTTTTTTGCTTGGGGCTCTGGCTTTAATTCTGTCTGGAACAGCTGAGTCTATATACTTATACAAGTGATCGTATAGGGATTTAGTGTAAGCTTTGGTGTGGTTAGCACCTCTTGCTGGGGGTGGGGCTTGGAATGCATTTATACCTTCCCATAAGATGGTATAGTTTGCTTTGGTGAAGTTTTTTAATCTGACTTCACCCTTTGTGAGTTCTGGTGTTAGTGCCAGTTGAAGGCGACTGATTTGAGGGTCCAACAGTTGCGGTGGTGCATTTGTTTGTCATGTTAGTAAGGACCAGAACTAGTATGTTTGTTCCTCTTGTTGGGTTTGAACAATTTATTCCAGGGCATCTGAGTTAAAGTCAAAGAACTTTTGTGCTAGTGAGTTAGGGCTAGAGTAGGTTTCCCAGTTGATGGTGGGATGATTGAAATCTCCCATGGCCAGAGTGTTTGGCAATATTTGGATTGACTCCAGTTTGATCAAGTAGGCCTCATGCACATCATGATCTATGGAGGGGGTCTATAACTAGCTATGACTTGATTGGGGTCTTACCCACAGTAGTTTGAACTTGAGTAACTCCATGGAGTTGTCCAGTCTAACTAATCTCTAATATAAATAGAAACACCACCTCCTTTGGTTCTCATGTGTTCGTTTTGCGGTCTGAAGGTGTGGAAGACATTGTACACTTGCAAGGCTGGGGTACTCTCTGAGGCCTTGAACCAGGTTTCTGTGACTGCACAGACATCTACATCCTCCAGTGATAGAAGTGCCTCCAGGTTGTGCAGTTTTTTGCTTTAATCTCCTAGCATTTAGCAGCATAACCCTTATTTTGTTATGGTTGGCAATTTTTTTTGAGACCTTGCCTAAAAAAAGGCACTGTGGGGGAGGCCCTAAGCCAATTATTGAAATTTATATTGTGGCATTATTCTGGGTAAGGGTAATATGCTGCTCAAGGCTAGGGACATACCTGCCTAGGACACACACTCTGAGAGCTCAGTCATGTCTCTCTTCATATAGCCCAGTGAGGTACATCTTGTGTCGTTCACTCCAACGTGAGCTATGACAGAGTTAGAATGGTACTTCTTGCCAAGAGACCTGAGACCTCAAATATCACTGTTTATTATGCTCTACGTCTTTTCCAGTCCAGTAATTTCCTGTCAGTGTCCCCTGTGGAATGGCCCACTGTCTTGGTCAGAAAACAAATAAAATAACATTTTCAAGACCAATGTCTATTTACTCAGTTAGTCCCACTGCAATCCCATACTCTTTCATGATGACCAGTGTAAACCGTAGTGATGTATGGTCACTTTTTTGGCAGCAAAGTCCTAACTTTTAGATTTCTCTCAAAATCACAGAATTAGACAGGGAAATCTCCCATTCCTTGTTCCAACCGTCAACATTTGTTCCAACTATTCTTGGCAACTCTGGCTGCCCCTGTTAAATGTTGGAATACTGATGATTACCACAGACAGACTGATGTCTCCTATCACCACCACCACCACCTTTTAAACTAGCGTTAACCTAGTCATTGTTCTTGACAGGTCAGTTGGGTGGTCTGCTGAAGGGACCTACTACCAACATCCTCTTCTACCAAAACCACTGAAGCACAGAAGTGGTGTGATACTTTTTATTGGAACAGCAGTTGTTTTACAATAAAGGTTACTCAAGGCTTCAGTCTATCAGGAATCTGTCATTAGGAGACAATCCATTAGTCTAAAAGCCCAAGTAGTTATACTGTGACACATGTTGGTCAAATAAATGATGTCATATCACTTCTGTGTTCTGGTTTTCTGTTGGTGAAGCAGCACAATTCTGATTTTCTACCTCCTGCCCCAATTACCTTTATTTCTAGGAAGCTGAGAGTGGGTTGCCTTTCCATCCTTCTCTTGATCCTTCTGTTTCCTTCCACCTTAGCTACAGTGGTAGCTGAACTTGCACCAAGGATGAATTGGTAGAAAATGAGTATTCATGTTATTGGTGCATGTCCTTGGTCTTCAGTAATTACCAGGTAGCTCATCATCTCAGCTTAAAGCAACTGACTTTGTCACCACCTCCAGTAAGAGGAGCTCAGTGGTCCATAAACTGAAGCTTGCAGTGGAGTGTAGGGAGAAGTAAGTCTGCCTTCTTTGTAAATGGAGGCTATCTGTTTCTCTCTAGTGTGTCACAGTGGTGTTCCTTTTGGAAAGCAGGAGGTATAAAGTGAATAACTTTAACTGAGAAGTTATATTCCATGGGAAGCGTTGAGCCATTTATCAACTGATCTTGCATTAAGGTATGTGGAACATATCCGACAAAGCGTGCTGTCCATGAGTTCTAGTAAATACAGATGGGTATAGCCACTTGCCTAGGTATGTAAAAGCCTGCAGAGTTTCAAGCAGGTCACCTCCAGGACAACTGACACTTACCAAAGAAAGAGCATGACCTTGGTATTTTTATAAATAAGTAGGCATTTGCTTGAAAACACTCACTCAGTCAAGGCACAAAGGTCATCCTATAATGCCGTGCAAGTGAGATACTAACGATGAAAGTCAATAAACAACAATATCATTTACAAATCGTACTGCTCTAAGGTTAGGACAAGTCTAAGCTAAATACTTTATTCAGACAGTAAAGACCTGGCCGTCTATAACATTGCCTGAGGGACCCTTGATAAAATTAACACAAAATTAAATGGGAAGCCTTTCATGGTTATCCTAAACCATCTACTGGAGAGTTTGTTAGAAGCCAGGCCGTAGTGTCACTTGCAAAGTGTAACCCATTTAGTCCATCTGTGAGGGACATGACCCACTGTATCAAATGTTGGGTGGAGTCGGTGAATAAGGATTTAGAGGGTTTTTTTTTTTTTTTTACATATTATCCAGAAGAGATGCAGTTAGGAGTTGAGTAGGAGTACTTCTGCTCTGCCTGAATCCATACTGACAGGAAGTCAGTAACCCACATTTATCTAAAATACTTTTGGACCTGTTGTGCACCCCCCACCCAACAGCTTGACAAAACATGGCAGAAGAGAAATTGACTGGACATTCCTATTCATAGTAACACCATAAACATAAGGTATTAGACAACCATGATTTCTCTACCTATATCAGATGCTTACCCTTTGGCCGTAATGAAATTAAGTGTATGTGAGATTTTGAGTAATAATGAAGGATCATGTTTATAAAAACACAAACCTCTAGTACCTGGGTGGTTATTTTCCGACAGATCATTCAGAAGCGTAAGCATTTGCCTCCTAGTGAGCATCCTGCAGAAAGAAGTTTAAAAGAGAATGGCAACTTTTAAAATCTGATCTTCTCCTGTGTTTTCAGCCTTTTTTCGTCTTGTCAGCACTCAGCATTTCGAGTGCCGACTTTTCAGTAGGGAGACCTCTGTGATGCATTACTTTGAGCCTGCATACTACTTTCTTACAAACGCTGTTCAGCAAAAAAATATATTTATATAGTGCAGGGCTAGATTGGTTCTAGACAGACCTATCATGAGCTATGAGCTTGAACAGCTATTTAAGATCCTTAATCAGCCATGGTAGTTGACATTTTCAGTGACTTTTTGTGGTAACATGAAAGTGTTTATTCAGAGTATAAGCATAATAGAAAGGAAAGCGTGCAGGGTTGTGGAGAGATCATTAAACTTTAACATGCACGGCCAGTCTCTGCTTGTACATCTGCTAGTAATCCTTGCTCTCACAATATTACTTCTTGGTCCAAGGACATGGGTTGAATGGATTTCTCTGACCATGTAACCAGTCCATGACAATGGGCATTAATTCAAAGTAAAAGAGCTAACAATCCATACTCACTCATGTCTGTTGTTCATTAGCAGATGAAGCAATGAGACATTGCCTGTCATTTAATTAGTTGAAATAAGTACACACAGAATTTGTAATAGGCTTAATATTTCATAAAGTTAAAAAATCTATTTTGCTGCCTTCCAAGGAAGCTAGCATTAAAATCCTTATGCATTGGGATCATTTTAACCACTGGAGAGAAGAAGGGATGGGGAGAAGGAGAGAGAGACGGACAGAAATACAGTGGAAAGTCTTCCATTTTGTTATGCATATGGTGGCATACAGACTAACACAATCAGTAGCATACCAATCCCCTCCCCCTCCCTGTGGTAGAGGTTCCCTCACTAATCAATTAGGACTGTAGTCATTAGTTTAGTTTGAGAAGAGGGACTTTCATTTCCCAAGAATTCGTGACAGGTTACTGGTAGATAAAAAAATTTCCAAAAAAGTACAATGCTTTTTGGATTTGTCAGCAAGAATCCTCCACCACTTCAGTATAATCTGCTCGCTGCACAAGTCGGAGCTTTTATGAACTTCAAAAGAGACTGGACTGGAATAGATTAAATTACAGCAAAGAAATCAAGCCCTTTTAACAAAATGTGAAATAATAATTGCTACTTTTTTTTTTCTGGGACTCTCTCTAATGAGTTTGGATATTGCTGCTACATTTCTCCTGGTATGGGGTTAGGGAGGGGGACCAGCAGTCTATCTATGTTGCATGGTTTGGCATTCATTTCAGCTATGCTGTGCAAACCAGAGCTTCGAGGTACAGAGAGAGTGGTTGAACTTACTTACAGCGAAGAAAACAATCCTTTTTAAAATGGGGAATGACTAGCTTCTACCTCTGAACCTTTTTGGGACTCTTTCTATAGTGATGGCATTTGGACAGTGCTTCTGCAAATCTCCTGGCAAGAGGAGCCATCAATTTAGCTGATTTTTTTCTTTTTTTTTTTTGCCACTTTCCCTGCGTGGTCCGTAACTGCCTGTATGTTGTGGCACTCCATGCATTTGAATTCTGTGGAGTTGCATGGCTGGGTGTTAACTTCTGCTAAGTTGCTCAATCTTGTACAAGCAAGGGCTTCCAAAATATTCAAAACAGACTGAATTACAATTAAAAAAAAAAATCAAACCTATGACAACTGGTTGGACCACCTGCATCTGCTGTACCTTTCTATGACTTTGTCCCTACAGTGAATGCATTTAAGTATTTCTACTGTTACTCTTCTCCTGTGAGAGAAGGGGAAAACAACAGTTTGTCTGACAATCTTTTTTAAGTTGTTCTGTTTTCCTTCATTGGCTGTAGCTGACACTGTGTGCATTTGAATTATGTATTGTTCCATGGTGTGGCATTCAGTTCAGATAAGCTGCTCAATGCTGTGCATTGTGCAGCACTGTGCGCAATGTATGCATTATTGTATACAACCATAATCCTCCCTTCCTTTTAGTGGCGACCAAGGTAAAATTGTACAGTTCCTTCTTATTACATAGTAAAGACTGTACACTATCCTGCATGACACATGAGGTAACACTCCAGTTTACATAAGATTATTCACTACATGCATATTGACTGTTACTGATTATTCTCACTGTCATTCATTGATTGTTACTGAATATTATCACTATTTCCACTGTATTGGTCATTTCAGTCAGGTTTACCAATGTGCTGTATATGCTCTTGATTATTGATGACTGTTGCAATCCAGTGACAACTGGGCCACCTTCAAATGGGGTGTTGCTGTGTTCTGATTACTACTTGCTGAATTTAGTCTAATGCATTGCACTTCTGATTGCTGCTGCTGCTAAATTTGGTATACACTGCATAATCGGCTCAGTGGCATTCCCAGCTATCCTGGATTGTGATATAACTGTGTTCTGTTGGACTACTGATTGCCAGACATTTTTAGTATTCATTACATAACCATCTCAGGGGCATCCAGTCATCTTTAAGCAATATAACTGCTGCATTCCTGATTATTATTATTTGTTATATTTTAGATATACATGTTAAACTTATGGTAAGCTTGAGCAATGCTAAAAATGTTTTACTATGTTCATGGCATTCATTGTTTTGCAAATTGTGGCAAAAAAGACATCCATGAATGTAATGCTGTTGTGTTGTACTTAAGATTATTGTATTTGTTATAGATGATTTATACTCTTTACTCACAGCACATCTACTAAATAGCTTGATCTTGGGCTGGCTTATCACTGTTCTATTAACACCTGTTTTAATTAGTGTTGTTACCTACCTTGAGTACTGCCATTGATAGCCTTGACTCTGCTATACACACATTCTTACCCTTGTATTAGACTGATTTATTTCCCAGTCTGTACTAATAAATTCCAACTGTTGCATCACCCATATTCTTATCTGTATATTGTCAAATGTGTTACACCCTTCTAACAGGTATACTACTTCAGGATATCCAAGTGCAACTAACTCTGGGCAAAACTTCAATCCAAATTGTAGCTTGCTAAAGATCCCCCAGGATTCCCACTCCTCTTTTGTTGATATACTGGAAAAATATTAGGGTTCAACCAAACACCCTAATAATAGGTGATTTCAACTACCCCACCATTAACTGGGAAAACTACTCCTGTACCAACTCCTTCACTCAACGCTTTCTGGAATTCATAAATTCCAATGCCCTGGATCAATTTATCCACACCCCCACCAGGGGCAACAATATCCTAGACCTAGTCATTACCAACATTAGTGACCAGTGTTCCACACCTGAAGTCATCTCCTCATTGGTCAGATCCAACCGTAAGCTAATCACCCTAGATATCCACATCCATCCCCCACCCCCCATTAAGGAAACCATGGTAAAAGATTTCTCCAAAGCCAACGTCATGCTTCTTAAGACAGAAGTGGCAAACATCATGACACCCATGCAGATGGACAATACAGTTACGACTGCTGTATCCTACACAAATACACTCTATAAGCACTTACACAAGTGCATGGATTGTGCTATCTCAAACGGAACCAAGACGCTATCCTCCAAAAAAAGGAAGCCAATCTCATGGTCCCCTGCCATAAACAAACTCTACAACAGAAGGAAGAAACTGTTGCAAAAGAGAGTAAAATCTCATGAGTGGAGGAGCTCCCTGGTCAGCCTCAGTAAGAAGATGAGATCCCTTATAAGATCCTCCAAAGCTAGCTACGAAAACAAAATCACCACTGATTCTAGGGACAACCACAAAGCATTCTATAGCTATGTTAAGAATCTCAATGGCAACACCCAGATCTGCTTTGAGTTACAGCACAACGGCACGAAAATTACAGAACCAACTGATATTGCCAACATCCTGGCAGATAGGTTCAGTGCTAACTTTACCCTCTTTCACCCCCTAAAGGGCCCATATCTGTACAGGAAGAATGCAGAGTCCCTGTAGTCACAACTACACAGGTAAAAGCTGCACTTTCTAAAGCCAAAAACACAGCATCCATGGGACCGGACAACATCCCAGGCTGTGTTTTACATGAACGTCAGAACAAACTGGCTCCCCACCTAAGCACCATATTCAATCATAGCCTCATGTCAGGCTATGTGCCCACTGAATGGCGCACAGCAACAGTTATCCCACTCCACAAAGGGGGAGCCACCACTGATCCCAGGAACTATCACCCTATTAGCCTGACGAGCCTGGTCTGTAAGGCCATGGAACATATCATCATGGAACTCATAAAGAAAGACATTGGTAACCTCCAAACTCTGGACCCTACCCAGTTCAGGTTTGTGAAAGGCAGAGCATACCTTCTGAACCTGATAGACTTCTTTGAGGCAGTCACCAAAGCCGTAGACAAGGGTAAGGTGGTCCACATAGCCTATCTTGACCTCGCCAAGGCTTTCGACACCATCCCCCATTCTGGAATTATAGCTAAACTCACTAAACTAGGTATAAATCCCTACGTCACAAGATGGGTTGCCAACTAGCTGACTGACACAACCCACACTGTAAAAGTTCCAGATTCCAAATCTGACTTTAAACCAGTGACAAGTGGAGTACCACAGGGTTCAGTCCTGGGACCTCTCCTGTTTAGTATCTACTTCTCTGAAGTACAGGCTAACACAGAAGGCCTTTGGCTAACGAAATTCACAGATGACTGCAAACTAGGAGCCATAGTCGAGTCCACAAATGATGGGGACATCCTACAGAAGGGCTTCACTGAGACAGATGCCTGGTGTCAGAGCCATGGCCTCAAGCTGAATGCCAAAAAGTGCATTGTTATCCCCTTTGGTAAAAACTCTGTACCCATGAACTGCCACTTAGGCAGCCGTCTACTTAATGCCGGATGTGTGATGAGACCTTGGGACCCAGGTGGATAGAAATTTCTCCTTTGATGATCACAGCGCCACAGTAGTCAGGAAATCCTTCTATGTGGCACACCTCATCACAAAAGGGTTCTCATCCAGGAAAAAAGAGGTCAGTGTTCCCCTCTACTCGACACTCATTAGACCCATTATAGAGTACAATGCCCCTTTTGGAATGTACCTCACAAGACATCTGCAGACATCTGCAGCAGCTGGAAAGGCCACAGAAGTACCTCACAAAGGGGATTATGCCCTACACTGACCATCTCAAAAAAACTCCAGCTTTACTCCGCAGCATATCGCCTACTCCAAGGTGATCTCTGCCTAACATATAAAGCTATGCCAAACCCAGAGCAGTTGGATATGCTACACCTAAAGAAATCCCAATCCCTCTGAGCTACATGCTCTAGGGACCTAAACCTTGTCACCACAATAAACAGGACATGCTGGAGGGATAGATTCCTGTCCCAGAGACTTCCCATACTCTGGAACAAGCTACCCATCTATGTCAAGCAAAGTTCCTCGTTAGCACTCTTTAATAGAATTCTTGATGAGTGGATGGGAAATAGGAAATACACCCCTGGGATCACTTCTGTGGCTCTGCTCGACAGGGGCACAGGAAAATAACTTTCTTGTGTGGCGTAAGCCAGGGAACCTTGTTGGCTAGGCTTACTTAGGCCCTTGGGCTGATAGCCTAGTACCTACCTATGAACCTATAACACAAGGGAATTCAATCTTGATTCCTTATGCCATTTAAAGTCTACTGGCCATTATGGAATCTCAGGTGATATTTGCCTCTTCTGTGATCAGTCTGTTAGTTGGTATTTTGAGCTAATGCAGGAATTGCTTCATGCTTTATGAAAATCTGTTACTGCTGTATTATAGGGAATCAGCATGTGAAAGGTGCAAGTATTTACTGAAGTCAGAGGCTATCGTCTCACTTCAAATTTCATTCAATAAGCATCACTTGCCCCACTGCAGATGAACTCCAAAATGCACAACAATGTTGAGGCTATCAACAAAACACTGCTGAAGCCTCCCGGACAAAGGAATGAAAAAACATAGCTATTAGATCTTAAAGCAATATTTCTAACTTTCACCATACATTACGCAACCACTGCACATAAACAATGATGCTGACTTCAAACCCTTAAGATCCTCTGTCTCTGCATCCCCCCATGGTAATATTTCTGTAATAAATGACTCCATTACCAGACACACTGACACCATCCTCACCAGCCTGGATAAGTTCATGATTACAGTCAGAAGTCTTTCTGGGACATTATGTGGCCTCTCAGATCCCTCCATTTTGACAAATTATAACAACTTTGTAATGACTCACGTGAAGTGAACTATCTTCGGTGCTCTTCCCAGAGAAACATGTAAAAAGAGATGATGGACCTTGCTAAGTATGTGTCTAAAGCAGGAGAGAATGGCTTTGAGTTGTTTACTGCCATCACTCTGAATGGTGCCTAGATTTAAACACAAGATGACCAGCTTCAATATTTGATAACCAGTGTCATTATAGGGGAAGCCAATATGCATCAGCATGGGATGAGATGGGTGACCGCCTCCCTGTTTTGACAGGGATGCTGTGTACCACTTGTACCAGGACTTTTGTATTCTGGGTAAAACCTTTGGAGCCCTCACACTACCTTTTTTAGGCAGAGTCAGTCTACTGGATACTTGGGCATGGCCTGTCCTAACTTAAAAAACATTAAGGTAAATGTACTCAGTGCCAGGGGACTTAACAAAAAAAAATACCCAAACTTGAAACCTTTCTGCAAATTGAAAGTATTAATACACGTGTCGCTATGGAGGCATGGTGTCAATGTAATTAAAGCACTTCCTCTGTTCCTGGATGTAGTACTTGTGCTCTTCAGACCTACTGGCAGCTGGGGGGAAGTAATTGGTATTTGTAAAGCATCCCATCATCTGTCAACAAATTCCTTTAAACCCCAAAACTGAACACTTAAAACTGAAGTTACTTTAAACATGGTTAATTAGCACTTCATTAACTAGCCATGGATCACCCTCCATGTCTTATTTTGGCCATGAAAGCTAACTTATTGTCTTAAATCCCATAAATACAGACACTTTTTTTTAATGTGTGAGCAATTAAACATTTATAAATCATTTGACCTACACCACTGAAGTAAGCATGACCATCAGTTCTCTTGCTTTACAAATGCTAATTCCCTTGAACAAATATTTCCTACCTGGGGCTCTAATGCTTAAACACCTCCTATAACTCGTTGCACCTCCATGTCTACCATCTTACCTCATTAATTTAGACAGAAAATCCATGAACCTCTCCTTAAAAACAGGTGGTACTTTCCCCTGCAAGTACTTCATTGTTTTGAGGATTCTCAAATGATAACCTTCCACAACTATTAGAAGACCTAAGTAAATTCAGCTGTAGTCCTCACCAGCTGACTGTATTGCCAGAGCTGGTGCCAGTGCCTTAGCTCCTACTCACCCTTACATGTTTGTATTGATAAGGTGGTCTCTATCAATACTAACTATACTGAAAAATGTAACAATAAACCCATATAGTGGAATTACCATTGTTAAGTAAGTTGTATAACAAGAGGAGGAAATTACTTCATGCTTATAAGGTTTCATATTCTGTCCACATTAAGAGATCAATCGAGTTAACTAGCAAAGATCTTAAGAGTGCCAGTAGGACATTTAAAGCTGAATATCAACTAAAATAGCCCCTGAAACCAAGAGTAATTATAAACCCTTCAGTAATTATATCAGGAAGTTAAAAATTATCAACTAACAATGTTGTGCACTTAACCACAACAATTCTACCCATTCATACCCCAAAGAAATAACCAATATTCTCGCTAACAAATTCAGTCCTGATTTTACTCCACCCACAAGTATAACTGTTCCACAAATTCCTCAGTGCTAGTGGTTTCCCATAAATACTATGGAACATGTCCTCTTAGCTGGGACTAGGAGACCTGATGACATACAATGTTATATGATTATTTGTTTCAAATGTGGCCTAAGTGAGTCCTTACTTAACTTGTAAAACCTTAACCTCTCCAAAGATGACCTTCCTGAAAAGGTGGCCCCCACCACTGATGCAGGAAACTGTAGATCTGTTAAGCCTCATATGTAAAGATAATAACAGTGTACTATTTCTAACCTCGTAAACATAGACATTCAGAACATATTATCCCTGAGCCCTCATCAATTCAGCTTTGTCAAAGGCAGATCCTGCTTCCTTAATCTCATTAATTTCTTTGAAAAAATAAAAATCACTGAATTAGTGACTAGTGCATATACAGTGCTTGCAGTTTATCTCATCCTGACCACAGCCATTAGTTTGCTTCCCCATGCAGGTAACAGAGACAAACTTGTAAACCTGACTATGAATCCGTATTCTTTGCAATGATAGCTAACTGGCTGGCTGATGAAACCCATGTTGTCAGGGTTCCAGGCACTTCTGAAAGTAAAAATTTTAATAGTGACATCCCACTGGTCTTTGTGTTGGTTCCTTCTGTTTGGTGTTTACTTCATGCTAATACCTTTGGTCTTCAGTTAACATTTACAGACAACTGCAAACTGGATGCTGTTATTTGTTCATCCACCGGTACACTGTTGCTCCAGCAAGGGTTTATCATCCACTCTTATGGGTTGCATTGATTTTTATTGTAACCCTGCGAACAAACCACCGCCTTCCATGGAGTTTACTAAGCAAGGCAACGAAATCAGCATAGAATCCCTGGCCTTTGCAAATCACAGAAGCAAATGCATAAAACTGTGAATAATTTAGACATTTCCAGTCTACCTATCACATGTCCTTGAGTGTGTGAGAAACCACAGCTCCTGAGAAACCCCACGTAAACAAAGAGAGCACAGGCAGACTCCTCACAGAAGGTACCTTTGCCAAGAACTCAGCTGGAGAACCTCTAGCTATTAGGCAGCAGTCAGCGGAAGCTCCTACTTTGCGGAATCTGCATGTCCTCCCTGTGGTCAAATGAGCTTTAAAGACATGCAGGTAGGTGTATGTGTGTGCCTTCTGTGAGGTTTGGGCACCGGGCTGGCAACTCAACACTGTAAAAACATCACTGCCAATCAATCTGCGGACCACTGATCCACTATGGTGACACCTAACCGGGAAAAGCCAAAAGACATTGCTTGCTTGCTGCCTGTTGTACGTCTCAGCTGTTTGCTGTTTTCTTCCAGTAATGCTTAGGAATACTTTATGAAATGCACAACAGATATTTTAATCATTTATGTATTCATGCACGCTGTCCCTCCTCACCATCCTCCATCATGGCCCTCTCCTGGTGCTCCTTTCCAATGTTCATGTTACTGCAGACAAGCAAAGGTCATCCTGGCATGATGCTATCCTGACAGAATGTGGAAATTTGCCCTTGAGTATTCCCTTTATCCATGTCCACCATTCACAGTGTGCTATTCCCTTTATCCATGCCCACCATTCACAGTGTGCAGTGAGATCGATGTGGTTCATGTGCACTAGCTTCCACGCAGACACCATCCGCTGCAGATGATCTGCTCTCATTCCCACTATAACCTGTTTGCCATGGCTAGACCCAGGCAGAAAGAAAGTCTCTGTCCAACCTGGGAGAAGGATAGAGCTGTCAAGCACCATTCAACCCCACCCCCTGCCAGTGACATCCCATTCACTAGTCAGACTATACGCTGCAGTTGTATTGTCAGTTATTTGTAAAATAATGGTGTTAATCAAAGCACTTCACTGTACAAGCCGTTTATGCAAGTCATGTGTTATAACTGGGATAGCCCTGCCATACACTGCCTCATTTATAAACGGAGGTCCTGTTTAGTGTAAGACTTGACAATTAACTGTCTTCAGTTCCTCCATTATTATTTATAGGCTTACAGATTACATTTTTATATACAGTAATAATAAATGCATTCATTAAAGCATATTACTTTACATATATCAAACTATCAAGTTAAATGTGATCTCCTTTTATGCAGTAAATGTGGTATTCCATAGACATTTCCAGATTTAACTTTCTGAGTACTTAAAGTATTGGAACACAGAAACTACTACAGGGAATACAGTTGGTATGGTCATTATTACTATTATTGTGCTGCCTGCACAAAACACAGAAAAACATATTAAAAATAGATTAAATATTACAGTACAGTTCATAGGTCAAAAATAATAATTGTCCCATTTACAAAATTTTGCAATAAGTGCTGTGAATATTTTGTTAATCTAAATTTAACACCAACTGCAGCCAGTGGGTACACATTATCAGCAAGTTGCAGACTTCTATATAATTCTTACAAGATGCAACTAACTTGTTAAAAGCTAAGGATATACTACTTGTTTAAAGCATCCTGCACAGAGTTGCATTTAGCAAGTGTAGGTAGTGTGAATTGGAACAGAAAATTTAAACGCAAGAAAAAGGTTCTTCCCTGTCCAATGTAGATTTTCACTGGAAGCTCCAATCTTCCACAACACCCAAAGGCATACATAAGTTGGTGAACTGGTAATCCTCAAAACTGTCCTTGGTATGTATATATCCCTAATTGACTGGCATCCTATTCATTTGCTTCTGCTTCCCTGTGGCCATAAAGAGGATACATTTTGGGTAATGTAAAATGAATGAATCTTTCCTTCACATTCAAATTTCTGAAGAAAGGTGAGTCCCGTCCCGTCCCCCCCCCCCCCCCCCCCCGGCAAGAACTTTTCTTGGTAAGGGAGATAGGACTTCTAACCTCTAATTTAATTCTAGACAAATAGTTTAAGTTGAAAATAAAAAGACATTAATCATGCACACTGCTAGACATTTTCTTAGAATTAGGACAGCCCATAATTATACGTCTTACATACTTGCACAACTGGGGAAGGGATGTCTTTTGTTGTATATATACACACACACACACACACACACACACACACACACACACACACAGTGTCTCTTCCTATTCTTTGCCACAGTTCTGGTAACAAGCATAAATTTGTTAGCAAAGCTTTAATGTAGTTTTCTAAACTATAAAGTTGCAACGTTTTATCTGCAGTCAGTTTTTAACTGTGGTTGTTTAACTATGTTCCACTTACAAATGTTAACAGAGGCTGCTCTTCACACCAGTGCAGGAGTGTGAGAGCTGTTACTTGGATGAACCAAATCACTTTTCATTCCAAGCATTAATACATTTGAAAGCATGTTGTTAGTTTAAACGTCCCAACTTCTAGCATAATTCTTTCTTTATAGGACTGCAGGTATATAATATTTTCCAGCATGAACATTTTATGAATATAAATATGAGAAGCAACCAACGTCACATGGTCTTGCATCACGATGGAACAGCACGTCCCTGTAGAATTATTCAGTATCCAATCACGATTCCCATCTTCCTTCTCCTTCCACCATTAGCACTGAACCACTGACTGAGACTATCCTGGCATCATGCACACAACATCCTACCATCTCATTCAGGGTCTCATAGACTACTCTTACAATACCCTAACATCATTACATATCACCATGTCATGTTCTGTCTCCTTATTTCTTAGATGTAGCCCCTTGTACACCAGTTTCCTGCCTCCCAAGCTCGTATAATGCAGGACACAAATAGTTTTTACATCTGATATTAATTTACTGATGTTGGCAGTTATTCACTTTTGCATGCTGGCAAGCAACTGCCTCCTCCGTTCTTCTGCTTCATAAACTGTCTGACAAAACACATGGAATGCAGTGAAAATTTATTGCATCCATTTCCACTTTTTTACTGCCTCGTAATTCCTAATTCTGACTTTGAACTCTTACTTCTAGCAACCAGGGTAAGTCAACACCAAGCACTGACAAATCCTTGCTAAACTGATGGGTAAGGAAAGAAAGTGCAATCCTTTTCTAATTTTAGAAGTGCTCACTACTATTTAAGTGTCAGGATTTATCATTAAAAACTTACACGGGAATAATTAACTGTGGCACGTTTTTCTGATTGATGTAATATTTGTTATGCATATTTTTGTTACAAAAGCCGGTAGTAAGAAGCTGGTTTATTCTTGTTTAGGCATGTAGGTGAATTATGATACTTGGAATTATTCTTCAAACAGCATACTTCCACAGAATGGACCGTGCTGTGCTGTTTGAATTGTTGTTTAATATTAGTTAAGCTCAGTAAAGTGCATTGATGTCTTATGACTTGTGTCCCAGGTGACTGACAAAGCAGTGTCAGTGGCAGCACCATTTTTGCCTTCTTTCTTAACATGTTAATAGTCATTTTGGACCCTTTTCAGCCATGATCCTGGCCATCAGGTATGGACATTTTTACAGCAGCTAATCAATAAGCAATGTTTTGAGAGATGGAAGAAAACCTAACTAACAAGGGAAGACCTACATACATGACAAAAAAACTATGCAATTATTCATAGAAAGTGACCAGAGGTCAGGACTGAACCCTGAAACTTGAAGCTGTAAGACAGAGATCGTAACCAGTGATCCACTGAGAGCATAATAATTTGGTTCAGCAATCTTGTAAATCAGCTTCTCTGCTCTGTCAAGGGATTACTTTTCTTATATTACGTTTTGTCCCTTCTAACCTTAGACACTGAGAATCAGCAGACTGATTGGTCATCTTCAGTTTCTGCCACACATTATGTTGTGTGGTCTTTAACTCTCCAAACCCCCCCCCCCCCCCGGTCTTGCTTTCTGTTTCTTGAGGGAGTTATTACGACATAATCCAAGGCAAAAGGTCAGCCTTGCCTGTACCACATCTCCCCAGCCAACAGGAGGGCATTAGTCCACTTATTGCCTGATTGCAGTTCATCACAGAAATTCTTCTGGTTTTGTGTCCACTAACTGATCCCATGTAACAGAGGTACAGATGGATGTCCCACCTCTGTGCCACTGGGTAGTGACTTGGGTATTCATGCACACACTCACGATTGTAACATCTAGTTTTGTTGGGAAGCTTGTAGGCCTAACCCAGAAGTAGCTAAGGTGTGCACTTTCATCACTGGGTAACTGATGTACTGGATCCCCTTAACAATAGCTAAGATTTCCTTCTGTTGTGGCTGTGGTTATGGGACTTGCACTTGGCCGTGCAAGTGATAATGAGTCTGCCTGTAGACTATCATGGTCCTGTATTTTGCCTCAGGGTCTTTGTATTTAAATATATTTTAAATGTCATTTGCTGGGATGATCATTTGGGCACTGTCCAATGTTCAACTATGGTCCAAGGAGAAAAGCTGCTCATATGTAAACATACATTATCACTGTTGTACATCATAATATAGACAGTTGCAAAACAGCTAAGGAACAGTAGAAACCAACATGTAGTGTGCAACTGAAGACAGCACAAAGCATGCTCGTTTGTTCCATGTGAGTACAAAATGTGGAGTGAACAGGCAAAGATAACATATACAATAGTTTACAGACAGAATAGCAAGTATTGGTATCATCTGCTGAATAAACAGATGCCGAGTTTCACATGCACATTAGTTTTGGGAGGTAACCTAGGCACCATATTTGATTTCGATTTGTATGAATGATGACAGTTAGATTCTGTTACAATGGTAAACCAAAACCAAAGAACTTAAAAACTAATGTTACTTCAGTGCTCCAGAAATAGGTTTAGTCCAGGGATCAGCCATGTAACAAATCCCATATTGGTTCACCAAGAGTAATTACATTCTGGATGCTGTAAATTAGTCAAACTTCAAAATGACAAGCCACCTGAAATAAATTTGGAGTGTGCTCAACTTTACAAAGTTCAACTAACTGTAACACTAGTCAGTGTGATGGTTATTTTATTCCCTGTGTGTATACTAACAATAAAACCTTTACACAAACTGAAGCACTGGCTTGGAAAAAGAAACCTACATCTCCCCTACACCATCTGCCGACCACCAATACTTCCAATAAACTAGATGTTTTGCTACACCATATATGTTCCAACAACTGTGTTTCTATACAAATTGCATAGTTCATATAGGCAAATCATAGATTTTTCCCTTAAATGCCCACCATTAATTGAAAAACAATCTGTGTCCTATCCACCTACTACAATTTATTACCACCATGTTATACCCTTCACTGTAAACCAAAGTTGAAAAATATCCAGTTAGAAGTGGAGTACAAAATAAATAGTTCTCGGATGCAGATCTGTAGTGAGGAGCTTCTATTGTTTTTTTGCTGTATTTATTTACTAACCGATGAGCACAGAATACAGTCTTTAAATAGTAGGCATATTAGCTGCTTAAGTGAATGCCAGTACTGGACGTAATGCTAGATTGGCAACTCTTCTGTGGTGCTGATTGTACCCCTAATAGTTTGCAGCCAAGACTGCTAAACCCCTTCACCTCATCCTAGCTTAGCTACTAAAAAACAGTAACTTTGAGTATCTAGAACAAGGAGACAGATAAATTACTTGGGTTGGGAATGGTAGACATAGAAGAGACCAAGAAGAGAAAAGTGCTTTAAATTACTGCATCTCCTTGATGATCACCAAGGAGAAGGAAGAAAAGGATACATTACCATTCTAAAAGGGATGGATAGTAGAGTGAAGTTGTTGGACAGGTGAGGTAGTAATGACTAAAAAGAACAGTGAAAAGACCACTGAAAGAAGATACAAACCCGTGGCCTAAGATGATCCCACACATGTTCCATAAAAGGGCTACTAGATGGGTGTATGAAACTCTGGAAACAGTAGTGCTGCTTATTTTCAAGGGCTGCACAGGTAGCAGTCCTGTAGCCCATCAATGGATAAAATTAGGGCAGCTGTCTTGGAATACGGTGGGCTTAATAAATTCCAGCATAGATTTATGGCATGTAGGTCATGTCAGACTAAGTTAATCTATTTCTGTGACTTGGTTACTAAGGAGTTGACCAGGAGTAATGCTGTACCTGTGGTCTCCATGGGCTTCTGCTAAGGTTTGGAAATGGTTCTTTGGTGTAGGCTTCTTGCAGATTAAGATGGATATAGTAGTAAACTCTGGAAAAGGGGAGAGGCATGGTTAAGGTGCAAAACAATAAAAGGTTGCATTAAGGAGTTGGCTCTTAGAGGAGGAGGAAGAGGTGTCTCATATGTTTCTATCCTAGATTCTGACACATTTTTGAGCTCACCTGTGACATGCATGAAATGGGGCATGGAAAACTGAATGGCTTTTGTTTTATGGATGGTACCAGGCTTGGAGGATGGATATGGTGTGGGACTTGCAGAGGCAGGAGACTTTGTACATGAGATGTCAGATACCTTTCTTCTCCTCCTCATGCATAGTCATACTGCTGTGAAAAGAGAATTTAAAGGTGCTTAGCCAATCGGGGGATTATTTTCAAGGACCCAGAGTTCAAATAAAATTTGGTGGTAGTTATTTCAGAACAATTAAATAGTCAAGTTCAGTATAAGAGGGGTGCCAGCAATGGCAGTCTGTATCCTAAGCAATATATAAGGGTATTATATCTAGGGATAGGGTAGTGATGATCACCCTATAGTCTGTATACAAGCAAAACTGGACTTCTATGTGTATATATGTTTTCCATGCCTTATAGAGGGCAGTAGCTCATTTTTAACTTTCATTAGAATAGTAATGATATTGTCTGCTATTTTTTGTGAGCTGTCTTATGTAATACTTTCTATCTTAAATTCTAAGTTTAGCCATATTACTACCCTTCTACTGTGTTGTAATTGCTTATTTGTGTACCATGTATGTTGGTTTTATTCTTATATCATAATGGGATTGTAACTGAAAAGGGACCCTAGTGTGTCCAGTTCACCTACCTGCAAAATTAAAATGATTAAGGCCACAGAGAAAAGCAATCAGAATGGAGATAGGAATGGAGTGAATGTAATTACAAGAGGGGGTTAACAAATTACACCTGTTTCCATTTAACAGGAGAGGGAATGTTATTATTTTTAGTAAACAAGTGACTAAGATAGAAATATGATCAGATTAGGCCAGGCAGGAGGAGAACAGAGCACAATGACTACTAGATTAAGGAGCCCCATTTCACTTTTGATGTTAGGAAGCACTTGCTCGCTGAGAAAGCTGACAAAAGGTGGAACGAGTTAACAGAACAGGCAACTGAGGCTACGACTGCTGCATCTTTTTAGAAGCTTGAGGTACATGGTCTGAGAGGACTAACTTTACCAATCAGACAGACCAGATAGAGTTGGTTTCCTGATCTTGGCTTTTCTTGACATATGATGTGATAAATAAGCAATTCTGGGACATTTATAAAGTCATTAATTTTCAAGTATTCAGAGCTTCTTGTTCCTCCAGATCATGTCTTTCTTTATCATTCTGTTATATTGACACCTCTTTGCCCTCATAGCATTGGAGAACTATGACTATCCTTGGCTCTCCTATTTATATACTTGTTTTCTCCTTAACATGAGTATGAAAAGGGACTTGCATGTAAATTATATGCATCTATCTAACAATTTATTATGGCTCTTATTTTAATGAATGCCTGGCTATTGGACTGAGTTTATATTACAGCTGTAGACTTGAGTTTTTTTTACCCCAAAGTGAGCAAGTATACAGTTTGTCTGTATGGCATTATTTTAAGCTACAAATTGTACGTGATTTCAGTTAACATATTCTGCCTGGTGACAGATTGCACTTAGTGTGTCCTGCTTATTATCTAGTGAGCTGTACACTGGAGGAATATGTTAATTAAGATACATGGGTATGTTAATGTGTCAAAACTGATTGGCGGCTGCATCTTCACAGTAATAGTTGACTTATTTTATCAATAAGTGAGAAGACCTGCAGCTTGCATGCTTTTGAAATACCTTTGAAGAATCTTGAAATTCCATTTTTATGTTTTTTTTTTCCCCAACACCCAGCTTTTATGTGAACTAATTATACACAAGATATAAGGGCCTTACTGACACAGTAAAAGCAAAAAATGTAATATCTCAGTTGTAAGTTTCATTCATTTCTTCTCTTTTCATTCGGAGAAAAGGGTCACAAGATTACAAGCATTTTATGGCACAGGCAGCACACACATTGTAAAGTTCATAGAGATTAAGCGTAGCTTTACAAATGTACTAACATTCTGAAATGAGGAAAAAAAATACATCACATTTTAATCAGTTTCTCTACCTAGCCCCACTAGAGACTGAATTTGTAAGTGGAGTAGTGGAAAATTCTGCAATAAAATGTGTCACTGCTGTGGTCATTGGAGCAGCTATGTACAAGAGCTGTCAAGTCTCGTATTCACAGGCAGAAGTGCATGTTTTGGTACAGTGTGAATGAAATAGGAGAAAGCGTTTGAATAGGTTTGTCTTTGTGTATCCAATCTTGATTTTGTTTGGTGGAGATTTATATATTCAGAACTAACAACTATAAAAAAAATGCATTATATGTATGAATCTGTGATTGTATTCTAATGTTTCAGGAATTCTCTGAAAGGATGTGAACTGTTATTGGACGCATTACTAGTTGTTGAGGGTTGTGTCCCTTGACAAAAGCTCATATAATCACAGGGTATAACCTATAGCCTCATATCCTATGCCTATTTTTTTATTTTTATTTAACCTGTTTGGTACCAGTGGTGTGACGTCTGAGAACACCCCCGTTGTAGCCCTCAGATCTATTTGGGAATATGGAACAGTTTCAAAGGCCACATCCCTTATACCTGACATATCTGGGTGGTACATTGGTTAGCAGTGATCAGATTCAAACTGTCTTTAGTGTCAGCCTAATCCTTCACAATGGTTAGGAAGTGGTGCCATCAGTAACATTTAAGTTAGGAGTGGTGGTATTCAACCCCCCCCCCCATCAGTATCGATTATCTGTGACATTTGTTGGCAGTGCCTTGCTGTCCCCCCACACCCCCTTACTTCTATATTATAGTCTACTATATGATTCTAATGCAACCCGTATTAACTAGTTCTGATTTCACTGGAAAGTGACACCTAGTGAATCTGTTGGCAAACTTCTCATCTGGAAAAGTGTACTGCAACCATATACAGTATGTACGTATGTATGTATGTATGTATATATATATATATAGATATATATATGGTTGATGTGAAAGTGGTCATAACGTCAGGTAGTCAAATGGAGGTAAGATGTATGGAGCATTGGATCACGTACTCAGTCACAAAACACAGGCATGTTTCTGTGTGAGAGCACGGTATAGCACGAATTGGGAATTTTCCCCTTCCCCACTGTTGTGTGATTCTGCAGTTGGTATATTTAACTTGCAGAGTGTAGAAGTGCACAAGGGAGCTTGTCGCTATTCAAAAAATACTTCAAAGGAGTCATTTATTTATTTACTGTTGGCTGTGCAGTCAGTTGTATTTCATTGGTTTGAGTCAGTGGTTTTCATATGAATATTTTTTTTTTCAGTTAGGTGTCACAAACTCGTGTGTATGTGTGTATATACATACATTCATAAATATATCTTTTATATATATCAATTGTTAACTGTAATTACACTGGGTATTGATGCATCAAACCATAAATATACAAGGAAGTTTAAAAATAAATGTTTATGGTGGAGCACTTCTATAAATAAGTATTATTACAAAAGGAGGAAAGTACTAATAGTTTATAAGTTGTCATAGTTGTCATGTACTATATTCATCTGGAGATTACATTCAAACATTTAGAAACTTTAAGGTTGTATACAAACTCAGAATGGCCATTCAGAATAAATGTGGCTACAAATCCTCTAACATTATTGGGAAATTAAGGAATAATACTTATCACTGCTTTGAACTGATCCATAATAACATGCATTCTGTATCCAAAGGCTTTGAACTTTTCTTCATCCTCTAAAATTACTGCCCCTTCCCTTTCACCAGGCCCTGATTTCCTCCAAAATATTTATTTAAAACAATTCTTCTTGGCCGTATAAAACCCTAAAAACACCACATCCATGGGCCCTGTTAATATACTAGGTAGCATGAATATTAGTGCTAAATGTGGCCTATCAGAACCTCTTTTAAACCCCTTCAATATAAATCTAGCCACCAGCTGCAACCCCAAAGGATGGATAACAGACATCATAACACTCCTACACAAAGGAGATGGGCCATAAAACATATGTCAGAGCTTGATCTGAAGTAGTTTACTTCATTTGGTCTTCAACCTGTGGGTTACGGATCCGTACCAGATCGGACATGGCCACATCACCAGCACCTGATCCGAGCTCTCAGTTCCTCCCCTTACCCATAATTCCCCCTGTCTCCTTACTCCCTTCAGATTTCCTTTGCAGCTGGAAAGCTAGCATCGTGGTCTGGGTTCTCAGTTAATTGTTGGTTGTTGAAAGTGTTTTTTTGGGTGCTCTTTTTTTCTCTCTTACTGTTCTTTCACCTCCCCGCACAGTCATCGTATATATAAAAAAAAAAAAAATTGTCTTTTTTCTAACTTTCTCTATCCTTTAGTGAAGAGCATGCATGGCTGAGTGTTTCTGGGCCTGCTTAGAGTCATGTCCAAGACTCCTAAACAGGGTTTCAGAAAATGCACAGTGTGTGGCCATAAGTTTTCCCTAGTTGATGGCCACACTCTGTGCGTAGTGTGTTTGGGAGCGGCCCACCTGCAAACCTCCTGTCCTATTTGTGTTGGGTTTAATCCCAGGGTGCTCAAGGACAGGAGGGATAAACTGATCTTAAAGGGCCTGGCTTCCCTCTTCAGGGGTGGTAGCAACTGCTACACCTCCTACCTCTGCTGCGACATCTGCTTCTTTCTCTTCCCTGGCCTCTTGGACTTAAACTCCCGCCAAGAGGTCCAGGAAGGAGGAGAAGCCTGAGAAGGATAGGCCAAAGAAGTGGTCCCCCGACCGCTTGATGGCAACCAGCCCGCCGCTGAAGTCTAAGCTTATCTCTAGGCCTGTATCTCCCTGGCTCCATTCTCCAAGGTTTTCCCCAGAGCCAGAGGAGTCAAGGATCCAGTCACCTGTACGGATGTCCCCCTCATCGGCACTCCAGATCAGTGTTAGTGGCGTTGTCCTCCCGCTCCACCCAGAGCCTAAGTGAAGCGGAGATGGATAAGATGATGCTCAGGTTTATCCGCACCCAGATTCAGATGGGGGTCTTGCCTGCCCCCTGCCCACTCTCCCTTTGCAGGGGGGAGCTTGCAACCTTTCTTTATGCTGATTGTTCCTTCTCCAGTCCAGCCTTCCATTTCAGAGCCCCTGGATCCGAGGACCCTCTGGGTTGAGGGATCGGCACCGACGGTACATTGTACCTTGAGGCCAGCCATTGCCTTGTGTGTATCAGATCTGAATAGTTCGGATCTGAGCTCTCGGAGCTGTAGCCTGAGGGTCAGATCCGGGGGGGATGCTGTCGGCTCCGAATGTGTCTGAGCGCAGTATCCCCTTCAGTATCTCGGCTACTGGAGTCTCGGCTTTGACTCCCTTGTCAGATCAGAGGGG
Source organism: Protopterus annectens (assembly GCF_019279795.1). Taxonomy (NCBI): domain Eukaryota; kingdom Metazoa; phylum Chordata; order Ceratodontiformes; family Protopteridae; genus Protopterus; species Protopterus annectens. Next base: position 358,085,510 of record NC_056732.1, on the reverse strand, counting down.
ATCGGCTTCTTTGGTTACTGCTCAGGAGGTCTGTATTCCTTCGGCGTTTGACATGGTGGAGAGAGTGATCTCGACGTCATCGAGACCCTTGACCATCTCTTCCTCGGACTCCGTCCCGACTCCCTGTGTTTTGTGTGCGGTCTGGACCATCTTACTGCCTCAGGGACACCCTGGTTTGCTGCAGGAAGCTGCAGTGAGAGAGCAGCAGGATGTTTGCAGGTCCTCCCCAGAGTCCCACTGAGGAGGTTCCTCTCAAACGAACGTGTAAGAGGAAGTACCTGGACTCCCCACTGGAGTCCCTCACCTCAGACACTGATTTGGAGGAAGGGGAGAGTTCCCCCCGATCACCCCCCCCCCAATGGTGTCTCCTTTGGAGACATTATGGAACTCCTTCACCAATGGGGTGGGGGTCTGCCCAAAAAACAACCTAGGATGAGTCAGTGTTCCTCGAGGTATTCGGCACAGGCCCATCTACTTCCTGGGTGTCCCTTCCCATGGATCCACGTGGACCTCATAACATCTCAGGCCTGAAAGGAGCCAGACATAGTGGAGCCCATCCCCAAGCACCCTGATAAGGTCCTCAGCCCACCCTTGGAGAGGACATTTTGGTACAAGGGGTCCCTGGTTGATGCTATGATGGTGGCAGTGGCCACAAAGAAAGAGCCATCACACGAGAGCTCTTCGGTCCATCCTCCAGACCGAGAGTCACAAGTGATGGACCAGTTTGGGAAGTGGGTGTACGCTTCAGTGACCTTCTCTGTGAGAGCACTGAATTACATGGCACATGTGATTCTGCTGCAGCGAGACTTAGTCAAGGAGATCTCTGAGTCAACCCCTAAGTCCATGTCGGCGATGGACAAGAAGATGTTCTCCGCTCGAATGGCCATTCTCAAGACAGTAGCAAATACGTCCATGCGCCTCCTCTCCCATGCTATGGAAGAAGCTGCTAGGACAGCCGGTTCAAGCATTGCCATCAGGCACCAAGCCTGGCTCCGGCTTTGTCAATTCTGGGAACTCTTCAAGGCATCATTCACAAACGTCCCATATGACGGTTCTTCCCTTTATGAGAAGTCCGTTTGAGAGACCATGGTCCAGAGTCAGAAGGATGGGAAGACACTGTCTGCCATCGGGATCTGCTTCTCCTCCCCTCAGAGATCCTTTTCCAGGAATCCGTGAGGGACAAAGAAGATGTCGTTATGAAAGTCTCAGGCGTTTTCCTGGGACACCTCACCTTCCCCCAGAGGCAGAGGGGGTTATGACAGATGCCGCCCTAGAAGCAGAGCAGTCCAAGGAATTTTGGGTCCCGAGAACCGTTCTTGGACAGACCCGTGCAGCAGCCCTGAAGGGCTGCCTGGCTGCTCATCTCTGGAGGCAGTCAGGGGGTGCCTATCACCACACCTAGCGGCATGGGAGTCTGTAACATCAGACCATTGGGTGTTGCAAATCATATACAGAGGCTATTCCATCCCATTCACTGAACCATTGCTACCATCAAAACACCTCCCAGACATCCCACCTGCGCAAAGGGAGGAAGCAGCACTAGAGATAGAAAAGCTGCTAAGAAAACAAGTCACCTAACCTGTCCCTCTAGACCAGTCGGGATCAGGCATTTATTCCAGGTTCTTTTCAGTGCCAGAGAAAACAGGAGACCTAAGACCCATTCTGGATCTATCCACCTTGAACCTGTCAGTAGCCATAGTGAAATTCCAGAAGGTCACTCTTCAATCCATCCTACCTTATCTGCAGGCAAACGACTGGATATGCTTGACAGACCTTCAGGACACATACTACCATATCAAGATGGACAGGTGCTCCCAGAGGTTCCTCCACTTCTAGCTAGGAGCCAATCATTATCAGTTCAGAGCCCTTCCCTTTGGTCTCACCACAGCCCCCAGGGTGTTCACCAATGTGATGGCAGTAGTAACGGCTCACCTGAGACTTCAGGGCATTCAGGTCTTTCCTTACCTGGATGATTGGCTCCTTGCTGCCCCCTCCAAGCATCAACTTTGCCAGGCCAGGGATTATTTCCTATCCTTAGCTTGAAAACTGGGCATCATCATCAATCTAAACAATTCATCGCGGAGTCCAGTTCAGATCTTAGACTTCACTGAGGCTCGGTTGGACACTATCCAGATGAAAGCGTTCCTTACTCCAGACAGGATTCACAGCCTGAAGCTTTACATACTGTATATTTTGCAAGTCCAATTTCCAACAGCAGAAACAGTTCTGAAGGCATTAGAGTCAATGGCAGCCACGATAAATCTTCTACCCTTGGCACACCTTCATATGCAAATTCTTCAGTGGACTCTTGCTGTTCAATGGTGTGTGTTAGAACTGCCTTTGTCTCAACTGGTACGAATCTCCCAAGTGTGCAAAGACTCTCTTCGGTGCTGGATTCATTCCTCAGATTTAGTCAGGGGATGTCCCTTTCTTGCACTTTTTTCCCAAGGCCACAGTGACCACGGATGCCTCCAAGCTAGCATGGGGGGGCATTGCTCGGGCAGAACGGTTCAAGGCACGTGGTCCCCATCCGAGACCAGTTTGCATATCAATGTCCTAGAGATGAGGGTGGTGCTTCTGGCATTGCAGGCACTTCATGCCAATCTTCCTCTAAGGATGATTGTTATTCAGACAGACAACATGTCAGTGGTCTAGTATATCAACAAACATGGGGGAACCAGATCTTTACCCCCTTTGTCGTGAAGCCATGAGAGTGTGGGAATGCAGCCATTTTCTGGTGGTAACACACTTTCTGGGATGGTCCAACATTTTGGCGGACAGGCTCAGCAGGTCTGTCTTGATGCCTTATGAGTGGTCTCTGAATCCTTCAGTGGCAGAGCAGATCTTTATAAAGTGGGGTTGGCCTTGCTGTGATCTCTTTGCATCTCCTTCCAATGCAAAATGCAGTGAGTTCTTTGCTCTGAACCCCTCTCGGAGGGAAGTCCCCAGAGACGGTCTGGTTCATGCTTGGCCTACCGGTCTTCTGTATGCTTAGCCACCTCTGCCCCTGATATCAAAGTTTCTTCAGAAAGCACGCAGGCTGGGGAGCTTGGTGATCCTCATTACTCCATTCTGGCCTCGCCAGGTCTGGCTCCCATCGCTTTGGTCTCGCCTAGTAGTTCCTCCTTGGACTGTGGATCCAGTTCTGGATCTCATTTCTCATCAAAGGAATCCCTCATCCAGACCTGGTCAGTCTGAAGCTCACAGCTTGGCTGATCCAGTTCACATGATTATTAGGACTCCCGGCTTATCTTCCCCGGTTAAAAATATTCTGGTGGCAGCTCACAAGTCTTCAATCAGAAGAGTATCCCATAGTAAATAGAAATGTTTCGCAATATGGGCTTTGAAGCAAGCATTGGATCCTTTTACTTCTCTAGTATCTGCAGTATTGGAGTTCTTGGCGAGTATTTTTCAGCAGGGTGCCAGTTTTTCCACTGTCAAAGTCCAACTGTCCACTATCTCGAATTTTCATGTGGGAGAAAACTTGAATTCTTTGGCCTCAGCTAAACTTTGCAAGACTTTCCTTAAAGGTACCTTTCTCCTGAGACCCCCGGTGAAAGTTCCTACACTGCCGTGGGACCTTACTTTAGTGCTTCAGGCTCTCCCCCTTTCGAACCTGCAGATTCAGTGGATTTGCAGTATTTATCTTGGAAGGCGGCTTTCTTAGTTGCCATTACCTCTGCCAGGAGTGTGTCGGAACTCCAGGCTCTGTCTATCAAGGTTCCTTACATGATCTTTCACAAGGATAATGGTATCTTTGCATACCAACCCCTCTGAACTGAGATAGAAGGATAAATACTGGAACAAGTTAACAGCTTAAAGTACCGTAGAGTGGTGGTTGGGGAGAAGGGAAGAAGGGAAGTCTGAATGTAGAGTTCAAAATTAGAATTAGAGGGGCTACAGCCAGCTGGCACAGAGTGTCAGGGGTAGTGTGTGACAGAAGAATGCCAAAGAAGCTGAAAAATAATGTGTACAAAACAGTGGTGAGACCAATACTACTATATGGTACAGAAACTTGGGCAGTAAAGACAGAGCAGTTGAAGCTAGAGGTGATAGAAATGAAGTGTTTAAGATGAATGTTAGGATACACACTGTGGAACAGACAAAGGAGGACATCAGAGTAGAAGCCCAGTTAGTTCCAGTTGTAGAAAAGGTCAGATGTGCAGGAAAGCAGAAAAGCATCTGGTGAAGAAGATTGGAGACAGACAGGAAGAAGGCAAAAGGAAACAAGGGAATCCAGCAAGGAGTTGGATGGATTGTTTAAGAAAAGATCTGTGACAGTTCGACATAAATCTCGAAGAAGGTAGGACAGTGGCATTGAATTGAGAGAGAGAGAGAAATGGTGACAGTTAATTTGACATCTCAACCCCATGTAGAACATGGGAAATATGGGGTGGTGGTTTTTGATGAATGGTGTTTTGTTAGGCCTGAAAGACTAGTCAGTTAAAGTCTGAGTTGTGTTTCCAGGTCAAAGTTTTGTGCTGGGCATTAAGTTTGTCACTTGTGACTAAGCTTGCATTTAAAAAGCAGATTTTCCCTCAGTAATAACTTAAAGGCTTTTTGAACAAAATAGCTTGGTTTGTTAATCCAATTGCTGTGATTCCCTTAATGCTTTAAATGTTTTAGCTGTAAATGCCCCTCCCTCAGACATTGATTTGCCTCACTCAGAGTACTTATATGATATAACAAGATTCTATTACAAATATCAAAATTAAATAATTTGAGATTATAAAGAAATGCTGTGTGATGTAGAGTGAGAATGCATATTCAGGTACGTACAGGAAATGGATTATACATGCATCATGTTTTACACCTCTCATCCATCTCTCTCTCTCATTTTAGCTTGTGATTTTTAAGGCCCCTCTAAAATGTCTTATTTCATAATAAAGAAGGTAGTGCCAGTCCTTATGGTTGGACTTCTTATACTTGAGAGAGTGCAATGTAATGCAAATTGTGTGATTCTATTAATGTTCTGTGTAGTAGGAAATATTTTAAATGTATTCTTGGTTTATGGTCTTTATCCCTGTTTTTTTTTGTGGGGGAGCAGGTTTAAAGCTATGCTTGTGTATGAAATTCTTGAGGTTGGAATAAATACTTTCTAAGGAGACAAAACATAACATTTGGGTGGAGTTCTTTAAATGAAAGGCTGTTTCATCTTACCAAGTTGAGTGTTACATGATACATTACAGGTTCCTCTGCTTAGTAAATGAAAAGTTAAGCATTCTCTTGTGTTTTGCACTACAGATTTCATTTTTAGCAATGTCAATGTCTTAATTTCCAAACATCAGCAATTGAAACTGCTTTATTAATGTTCTTCATTTAATTACTGGACCAATATGGTCAGAAACAGTGGTTTAAAGTTTATTTAAGGTCTGTTGAAGTAATATACAGACTTTTTGTCGACATTTTCTGTCCTGTTGGAAAGTCTTCACTGACGTTACTTGCAGGCCACTTTTAAAGGGGATACAATAAAATGGCAAACTTGCTTTATCTAGCAATCCAATAGAACTTTTGTATCATTGTTTTTGTTCTGCTTGTAAATCATATTTTGAAATGGTGCACTATTCACTGTCAACAGATTAAATTTACACATGCACTATCCTACATAAATAACTAGAAAGCCATGACAGACCTGAGTGTGGATTGGTTCACATGCTGCATACAAAAAATTACATTCTTACAATCTTGGAATTCATTAACATTATATTAGTTTGTAGTGAGATGATTAAACAAAATGTGTTTTTCGTGTTTAGTCTACAAATACTCTTCTTTTTGCTAAACAGTGTTGTATATGGAACAATAAAGTAAAATGGAAATATTTTTTGTAATTAAATTGAGTATTGTGGTATTTAAAAAGCATCAGTTTAGATAAAATTAAAGTACATGAAACAATTATTTGTAAACTGGGAGCAGCTCAGCAAGTGACCTGTTGATATAATTACTACTTTGCCCTGAGTCCTAAGGGTATCCAACTCTCAACTTTGTAGACAAAAAAAAGCATATTTCATCTCATACCTTATCAATGGAAAGATCATCATTGCAATAATCCCAGTGTTACTTGCAATGAAACCACTTAAAATACTACCACTGCACTCTCTGCTACCCTTTCTGCTTGTCTCATATCTTCTTGCTGCCTATAAATATAATACATACCCAAGTTTCCACTACCCAAAAGGTCAAACCTCCTGTTTTATAGCTCCACACAAGCTTGAACACTTAATACATCCCCTCCCATCTAACTCCTTACTTACTAGGTATCAGCATCCCATTAGAACAAGATATGCCAACCCTAAAACCAAAAAATACCAAAGTCTGTTAATTAAAATCTGGAAGCTCACAATCAGATTACAATGCAACTTGACAATGGATTGTGATATCCACTCAAATCCTGGCCCATCTTCATCCACTGGCTCTAGGTCCTTTACTAACTGTCCCACTACTACAGGAATCTTAGACAAACCCCCAAACTCACTCTTGATCAGTCACCTAAATATCGGAATTGTAAACAATAAGATTCAACACCTACATGCCCTTTCCCCTGACATACTATGTCTTGCTAAAACCTTCTACTTCAGATAAAGAAGTTATACCACCAGGCTATAACATCCTAAGGCTTGATCAAGCCAATAGAAAGGGAGGTGGAGTAGCTGTTCTGTACAAATCCATGCTTGAAGTGTCCAATAATGCCCTGCAAACATCCCTGTTTGGCAATGCTGAAATTCTTATCACTAAGCTCCACATTAATAAGAACAAATGTATAAATCTCGTCTGTGTGTATATTCCCCTAGGCAATAACATAAATACCCTTGAAGATATCCTACATTGGTTATCCAGCAATTACCCCCAAGAAACCATTGTACTTGGGGACTTCAACATAGACTGAAACATGTGTTCCTCAGAACCCCCCACTCACCACATAAACCTTTATGGATTTTCACAGGTCATATCCTCCCCCACTAGGATCAGTAAACCCAACAATAAAGCAAGTATTCTGGATTGGATTCTTGTTAACACCCATCCCCTCAAATACAGGAGTGGGACCCTGCCTGATGATGTAAGTGATCACCTCCTCACCTATTTAATCAGGCAAAAAGCTGATCTCCACAACCAGTCAATTTTTTAAAACAGTACGGAACAATAAGAATTTCAACTGCACAAATTTCCAAAATGAACTCAAATCTTGCATTTGGTCAGTTCTGAAACAATTACCACTTGAAGAAGCAGTAAATTACTTTAATACCAAATTCCTATCCATCCTTGATACCCATGCACCAGCACGGGCTATTAGAACCAAAACAAAAGTTGCTCCTTGGCTGTCAAAAGAAACCAGACATAAAATGCTACTTAGAAACTGCTTGGACCACTTCGAGGACCACAAACAAACCCAGAGATCAACTTAAATACAGACAGCTAAGAAATAAAATAAATAAAATCCACCACATTAGACAAGAAAAACTATTACTGTCATCTACAAGAAAAACACCAAAACAAGCCACAAATGTTTTGGGTAGATGTAAACAAACTCCTTAGTCCAGGACAGTTCTCCACTCCTACCCCCTTGGATTCTAACTAAAAAAACCCAGCAGAAATTGACAATACCTTTAACAGCTTCTTTACAACAACTGTCCATGACCTAGCTAACCAATTATCCCCTGATGCCCATATTCTCTGGCCACTACACTCTGCTCCCAACTCCCCTTTAACTTCAAGCCAGTTTGCACATCTTTGGTCTGAAAAATGACTTAAACTAAAGCCTACCACCCTGTTGACTAATCTCCTCCCTGTGGAATATCTACAAAAAAGCTGCAGATGCCATAGCATACGCCATTACTATCCTGATCAATAGAACTATAACTGAAGCATCCATTCCCTCCGTCTGGAAGATATCCCATGTCATCACACTCCATAAAGGGGGCAGCTCTACTGAACCTTCAACTATAGACCCATAGCTATTCTGTCACCCTTGGCTAAAATTATGGAAAAATGCATCCACAATCAACTCCTGAACTATCATATCCATAATAATCTTCTAACCAACACCTAACATGGCTTTAGACCATTCCATAGTACCACCTCATCCCACCTCTCCTTCTCTAATGTCATTAACCCAACACTGAAACAGTAATAAACTTTCCTCTGCTATCTTTCTCGATCTTTCAAAAGCCTTTGATGTGGTAAACCACCAAATACTCATAAACATTTTGAAATCCATCTCCCTAGAGGACCAGGCCATCCAGTGGTTTCACTCATATCTCAGTGGTAGACAACAGGCTGTCCTGTGGCAGAGCAAACTATCCACCCTTTTACCCATCACCCCGGACTACCACAAGGCTCCATACCAGGTCCACTCTTATTTTCCATTTTCATCAATGATTTGCATAAGGTCATCCCAAATGTAACATGCATTCAATATGCAGATGACTCTACTTCAGTATGCTCCGACACTTCACCTACAGAGTTGCAGATTCTATCCCAAAATACTTTTAACTGTCGTTTCATGTTAAATCCTAATAAAACCAAACTGCTGCTTTTTTCCCCCACTCACAGATCTGCTCCTATAACCTTTACATTAAAATCCAACAACGGCACCATTATTTCCCCAGATTCCTCAACCAAACTGGTAGGAGTTATAATAGATAATAACCTTAAGTTTGATCTGCATATCAATAAAACTATTAAAACAGTTAATAAAAAACTTGGCTCACTATATAGCATCAAGCCCTTCCTAACGCCATTAACCAGAACTGTAATTGCTCGTACACATCTACTCTCCACCGTCTTCTTTGCTTCCCTTCTATTTACAAACCTCAGCAAAACTGATCTTAATAAACTTTCTAGCAGCTATAATCACATTGCTAGATTTGCTGCTGATGCAGCCTACAGAACTCATCACTCATAACCTAAATCTACTAGGATGACTTGAACTGCCTAACCTCCTTCAGGTTAACCAACTAATAGTTGTACACAAGATCCTGTACCAACCAGATAATATACCCATACTTAAAAGCCTCATCACCCCCTACAGTAACCTTAGGGCACTTTGTTCATCTGAAAGACTACTCGTTCAAACTGTCAAATCTGTGTAAAAATCCCTTTATTTGTGTTTTATTTTGTGTTTTAAACTGCAAAAATGTGACAGTTTGTTAAATGTCTTTGTGGAGCTTTTCTTCCGAGGCCTCCGCTGAAAATGGACATGTATCCAGTCGGACTATCCCAGTAAACAAATGTAAAATAAATAAATACATTTCATTAACCCTACCTCCCTGGGAATTAATCTTCTAGGATTATTTTGACTGCTACCTGGCTTTCTGACCATACTTTCCTTATGTCAAATTTCCTGCAAGGCCAGATGATTATCACTAGCAGTGAGCAGCACAGGGAATGATGGAAAGCATCCGAGACATAGTTTGAGTTGTGCATGTGCAGGAGCGTATCCACAGTAATGACTGTGTATCTGACACTGGTTATGGCGCAGGACCTCTTGTCATAGTGTGCTGTGCTACTTGTGTTTCATGTGCACTGATGATTATTGCATCTTATATTTCTTTTCTTCTGACCATGTTCTTGTAAATTTAGTAAGTGTCATAATAAATGCTGATCATGGACTGTCAACAAAAGACCAGTGGTACATCCAGGTTTCTTGGATGTATGTGGTCATGCTGGCTTAAGACTCTTGAAGGCTTGTCGTCATCCTGCCACATTGTTTCATTCACATTTATCTGGCCTTAGGGCTGTTAAACCCCTTATTCCATCTTATGGTCACTGATAATCACAGTTATTTCTGTAAATGGGTGACTACAGAGCTTCTCCAGTACCATTGGTGTGAAACAAGTCATTCCGTTCTTCCATCTGAAGTACTACAGTGTGTAGTCAAGCCCTGTTTGACTATGAAGTGGTACTCTGACCAGGTACGTTAATACCATCATTTGATACTTGCCTGGTATATTAAGCTAATATGCAACTCTTGCCAGCAAGTTCTCTGAGAAATTAAAATGATAAGGATGCTTGAAATAGACTGAAAACATGTATAGTGCAGCACTGCATTCATTAGAATATCTGGAACATGATGGTTTGTTCATTTACGTATTTTAAAAGGTGGAGCAGTGGAGAATGTGTGTACTTTGGGAAATAGTGATGGTCATTTGGACTACTAGGAAGTTGGGCAGATGGAAAACATAAGAACGTTAAGTGGTGATTGCTTGTCAATAAAAGTATTCCCAGCTGTTCCTGTCAGTTTCTGAAGTATCCCTTTGACCCCTTCAGTTATCCTTTAAGTTATCTCCACCATTCTTCCTTGACTTTTAAACCCAAAAATTCTCATTTGCCCCTCACCTACACCTCATACTCCTGCTTACAAGCACGTCTTCTGTCCTTTTTTTCCCCACTCTTGCCTCCATATTGCACTGTAGTGTCACTTTTTGAGTATAAGTCCTCGCAACTGCAATAAGGATAGCATCCAAAGCTGGGCTATTCATAGCATGAAAAGGAAGTGTGCTACTTACTAATCATTGTCATCCTCTTCCAGTTTCTGCCTTAATTTCATCACAGTCGCACATCAGCCACTGCTATTGTTCATACATGTTCATGTATTGGTTTTGGTTGATGAGGTCATAGGTCATCTGCTAGTAGTGGTGCTTCAGAGTTGCTCCCATCTAGTTACTCAGGTCAGTGTCTTTTGTACATCTGGCCTCTCCCCTCTCCAGCAGGGTTATATCAGCTGTACAGGTTCTTTCTCTGGCTATGGATTTTTTATATACTCACTTCATGTTCCACGGATGCTGGCAGATGTTGGATGTTACTGACATTGACCACCCCCCATTGAGGGAACCTTTGGCTGGTACTATTCTGTATTGATATTCCACTCCATAACCCTTCAGCTGCAGCAGCAAACTATGATGAGTCTTGGCCTTTCAAGAGTTGCTGTAGAGGACGTACCAGGAAGCTCCACACTAAGCTGTCCCTATGTCATTCTTCCTGTTAGATGAGGCTCCACAGGTGATTCCATAGATTTTGTTTTGCCTCCTTATCATATCCTGAAAATTATTTGAGGATTCAGCTGTGGCTCTGTGTCAGGTGCCAGGAGCATCTTAGTTTTGGGAAGACTTTGCTCACCATGCATTAGCAAGTCAAATGACTGAATGAAGCCATTTCCTCCACTCACAGACATTCAAAAGAGGTAAGTGTGTCACTGGAGTAAACACTCTGGGTAGTGACAGAGTGATGAATACCTTCTAGGATACCTTGTTGTTCTCTGGTAAATCATTTGCAAACTATTGAGGACTGAAGTCAGAAAATAATGACAGAAATTTGAGTTTTTGACTTCATATCCTTTATAAAATTCATGCTGATGCAAAACCTGTTCTATCAACTTTCTAAGTAAGAGTAATACTCAAAAATTGTCCCTATTTTGGGGTCTTTGTCCTCCCCCCATTGTTTATGGCTTTGTCCAGGTTTCTTGCGAGATTGAGAGGTATGACTGTGAGCACTTCTGTTTTTCAGCCACAGTAGCTTTATCAAAAATCATGGTGGAACCTGCCAGTCTGTTTTCATGTTCTTCATAAAAAAGTCAGTAACAACTGCCCCGGCAGAAGACGATTAATATAGATGAGCTGTCTGTAACCCAAAAGCAGTAATTCTTAAAGGCAGGCAGCTTTTACCTGCCATAAAACCCAAACATAACACTGGTTTTATAGAGGTGATTAGAGGGGAAATTATTTTGTAGTCTTAGTGGCTATGAGTCTGCCAAGATGTGTGGATAATGAAATTGGTTCAGTGAGATAACTCCTTGAAGGTAACTCTAGTTCTGAAGTAGTTTACTTCATTTGGTCTTCAACCTGTGGGATACCGGATCCGAGCTGGCAGTCTCACTAGCATTTGCTCCAATACACCTCTACTACCTTCCAACCCCCAGATCTCGTTTGCCGCAGCATGCTGAAGCATTGTGATCTCCTGAGCTCCGAGTAGTAAGTGGGTTTTTGAAAGCTTTTAAGAAGCCTTTTTTCTCTAATTTTTAGTATAGTGTTAGTATAGGTTCCCCCTTCTCCTCCCCTCGCGTCGTGAAATTAAACTTTATTGTTGTTTAGCTTAGTTTGTTAATGTACTTGCTTCCCCTCCCCCCTCAGTGTGCTCTGTGTGCTTGAGTGTGGTGAGTGCTTTAAGTGGGAAAACTAATAATTTTTTGTTTTCCCTCTCTTGCCTGAGTGGCTGATAGTAGCATGGCTGATAAGCCTGTGTTTAAAAGGTGAACTGAGTGTGGCCATAAATTTTTTTTTTTTATTATTTTTATTTATTTATTTATCTATCATTTGTTGACCGGGAAAGTCCGACTAGGTTCCGCAGAGCCTGTTTTCAGCGGAGGCCCGGGGAGAAATGCTCCAGATGCTACGGTGTTGGCAGCAAATTGCCTCCAGCAGATGGCCACACTCTTTGTTTATTGCGCTTGGGTGTTGCCCATCTAAGTACCGACTGCTCTATATGCGCAGGTTTTAACCCACACACAATCAAGGACAGGAAGGCTAAGTTGGCCCTGAAAGGCCTTCTTCCCACTTCTGAGGTAGTTGCCTCATCCTCAGCTTCGGTCACAGCAGCTGTTGTGGCTGCCTCTCCTTCCTCTCTTGCCCTTGCTTCTCCTCCCTCCCAGGCTGGGACTCAACCTCCCATTCCAAAGCCTGCAGAAGTGGAGCAGAAAAGGGGCCGAGAGAAGGAGAGAGAGCCAAAATCCAGACCTGAGAAACTTAAGAGGTTGCTGGACCTCCCTTCATCTGCTAAAAGTCAGCATAGGATCTGTGACTCCCCTCAGCTCCAATCTCCAAGATTTTCCCCGGAGCCGGAGGAGACACGATCTCCATTTAGGGCCTTGGTTCCTCGACCCGCAAGGTCAGAGTCCATGGCCTCGTCGAGGTCCATGCAGTCCTTATCAGAAGTCAACATGGATAAAATGATGAGGTTCATTCATATGCAGATTCAGATGGGGGTCTTGCCAGCCCCCTTTCCCTCAGGAGGGGGGAGCTCACTTCCCTTTTTTACACAGATTTCTCCTTCTCCGAGCCATCCACTGGGTTTGGAGTACTCAGATCCAAGGATGGCCTTAGTCAGGGGGTCGGCGCCGACTGTAACTGCTTCCTCGATGCTGACAGCTGCCTGGAGTGTGTCGGATCCGACTAGCTCAGATCCGAGCCGCACTCAAAGCTGGAGCTTGGGTGTCGGATCCAAGGAAGCGGAACTTTTTTCACCGGCTCCGGCTTTGTTGGGCCAAGTTCCCTTCCTCGGAGCTCCATCCACTTCAGGCCCAGCTCTGATTCTCACATCGGACCCAGGGAGACTGCCTTCCTTATTGGTTCCCCAGGAGGTTCGTTCTTCCTCAGAATTCGATATGGTAGAAAGGGTGGTCTCTGCTGGATTGAGACCCTTGACTATCCCCTCAGACTCTGCCCCAACCCCCTCAGCTCTTTCTATGAATTCCATCATTTTACCAGAGGGACAGCCTGTGCTCGAGGAGCCCCGGACGGTTCCCCTTGAGGAACAAGTGGCTTGTGAGTTCCCCCCCAGAGAGCCCCACCGGAGATGAGCCTTACAATCATATGTGTAAGAGGAGGCACTTGGACTCCCCCGAGTCCCTCACTGAGGATATGGAATTGGATGATAGGGAAGGTTCCCCCAGATCACCTCCCGATGATGTCTCCTTTGGAGACATCATGGAAATCCTTCAACAATGGGGAGGTTATTCCACCTCCAAACCTTCTTCTGATGAGTCCATGTTCCTGGAGGCTTTTAACATGGGCCCATCTACTTCCTGGGTGTCCCCTCCTGCAGATCCCTTGGTGGACCTGGTCACCTCATGGGCCTGGAAGGAGCCAGACACCATGGAACCAATCCCCAAAAGGCCTGATAGGATCTTGAGTCCACCTTCAGAGAGGCCGGCATGGAACAAGGGCTCCCCATAGACACTACGGTGTTAGCAGCAGCCACAAAGAAGGACCTAGCCCAAGAGAGCTCCTCGGTTCATCCTCCTGACCGAGAGTTGCAGATGATCGACTGCTTAGGGAAGCGGGTTTACGCTTCAGCTACCTTTTCTATTAGGGCACTGAACTATCTGGCCCACATCAAGAGACTCCAATGTGACCTGGTCAAGGAGCTGGCGGAGTCTCCCTCTAAGTCTATGTCGCAGTAGGACAGGGACCCGTTCTCCACGAGGATGGCCACTTTGAAAGCAGTCTCCAACATGTCCATGCGACTCCTTTCACATGCTACTGAACGAGCGGCTAGGGCGGCTGGGTCTGGCGTGTCCATGAGGTGCAACGCCTGGCTCAGACTATGTCAGTTGTTGGAACTTTTCAAGGCATCCTTTGCCAATGCCCCTTATGACGGCTCTACTGTCTTTGGTAAGACCATCAAAGAGACTTTAGTCCAGAGGGAGAAGGATGGGAAGACACTGTCTGCTGTCGGAATCCACTTCTCAAACCCTCAAAGATCCTTTTTCTGGAATCAGAGAGGGCAAAAGATGTGGTTCCGGAAGTCACAGTATTCCCGGGACATTCAGGGCTCTTCTTCCCCCAGAGGCAGAGGGGGACAGAATGCATGCCGGCTCAGAGGCAGAGGGGTTCTGAGGAATTGTGGGTCTTGAGAACCTTTGTCAGACAGGCCCGGACAGCAACCCTGAGGGGTTGCCCGACTACTCTACTCTGCAGGCAGTCGGGGAGTGATTGTCCTTGCACCTGGCAGCATGGAAGTCCATAACATCAAATCGCTGGGTGCTTCAGATCATATCCAGAGGACACCCCTATCCCCTTTGTGGTTCCTCCCAAACACCTCCTGGATGTACCACCCACGCAAAGGGAGGCAGCAGCACAGGAAACTTACAAGCCGCTAGGAAAATGAGCCATCAAAACCGTCCCCCCAGATCAGTCCGGACCGGGCTTCTACTCCAGGTTCTTTTGGTGCCAAAGAAAACCGGGGACTTAAGGCCCATTCTGGACATATCTACCCTGAACTTGTCAGTTGCCAAAGAAAAATTCCAGATGGTCACACTACAGTCCATCATGCCATACCTGCAAGAGACGACTGAAGATAAAGAATGCTGGACTCCACGGATTCCTAAAACACTCACTGCCCACACACAATATCCCACCCTCATGGAATAATGTGAAAAATGAATAGAAACACTCCAACCACAAAAAAGGGTTAAAAGATCTTCATTTAATGTACCATATGTTAAGCGCTTTCACTCACACAACCGTAAGCTTCATCAGAACAATTTTAAAAAAGTAAATGCAGTTTAAATACTTTGTTTGGCACCAAATCAGAATAGATTTAAAGTGATACAACGCACAAAAAATTATGTGCTAAAATGATCAAAATTTACCTAATGTCACCTATAACATATATTAACATCCAAACGTCCTACCAACAATATAAATGACAATATTAAAAATGTAAGAAAATAAAATAGTATTAAATGTATATAATATGCATCACCCTTAAATAAAAATGTAACAATATAACAATCAATGCTACATTAAATTATTAAATATTTAATACATATAAGCTGATGCAATCTAAATAATGCTCATACTAGACACATATCCCTTGCAGATATGTATACTACAATAGGATAATTATTTATTGGATAAGAATACTTGTTTGTAAAAATTGTTGCAACTACCCACAAACATACAAAAATGTATGCATGAAAAATATTCATATAATCATGTTGTTTCTTTACATAAGTCTGCTGTTATATCTTTGACTAAGAATATTTTGCAGTCAGTCTGAGGGTCGTTAGCCTTTTCACAGTTCTAGTGTAGGTATGGCCAGATAACAGAATGTGTTTTAAAATAATGAGGATTCTGACAGAAACAGGGGTGATTCTCCTCAGGGATCCATCACCCAGAACTCTAAAATTTCAGATTACTGAACCTGACGTTAATCCTAGACATGTTTTTCCTTTACTGAGACTTGTTACACTCAGAGATGTTTTTGCATGGGAGCAAACAAAGGCTCCACCAGAACTGGGCAGATTTTATGATCTGTGTGAGGATCAGGTTCCTAATTCTGCACCCATTCCTTCCATTTTGGCAGCTCTAGAAGACAGTTTTAAAGCTGCATGCAAAGCCTCTGAATCACTGGCTGTAGTTCCAAAGAAAGCTGATTAAGCAGTAAAGGGTCTCTTCAGAGTATAAATATCTTTATTCTCAACTGTTAGATGTAGTAACTCCAGCAGCAACAGCTAACAATAAATTTTTGTCTTCTTCTAACCCAGTACCCTCTAATAAGGAGGGCAGATGGTTAGACAAATAAGGTAGGAGACTGTTTGCCTCTGCTATATTAGCCTTTAGGATCTTGAATTATCAGGGCTATATATAGGAGTTTGTGTTAAAATGTGCTCATAGTTTGGAATAATTTGCTGCTTCATTGTCTCCAGACGGCAGGTTGTATTTGAATCCGATTGTTTCTACCCGTCATGTTTCAAAAGATGCTCTAAGAAATATGTATGATTGTGCTTGACACACTGTGGCTACACAGATCATTAAACAATGGGATGATGGAAGTAAAGTAATGCATGGGGTTTCTAGGATTTTTAGGTACTAAGGTTCTACTGTAACAAAGCAACTTCTCAATCCTTTTGAGGGCAGAACAAACATAAATCCCAATAAGCAGGCTCCCAAAATAAAATGACAGGAGAACAACTCTCACAAACCAAATAAAAGAAGTACATTTCCTAAAAAGTCAAGCTCCAGCTAATGAATGACCATGCCAGGAGCCTGATCACCTTATCCACACCTCTTGCTCCAGTTTGCCTACCTCTTTTGCAATAAGTGGTCCTCAACCCCATAGTGTGGGGTCAGATGATTTCAGGCATATGGGTGTTGAAAGTGATTCAGCAAGGATTGACTTGGCAGTTGAAGTATCCACCTCCTTTTAGGGGAATGCCAGCCACATCCATTAAACCAGACAGACCTGTTTTCACCAGTGCTACAATATATATTAGAAGCAGGGTCTTAGAACCAGTACCTGCAAGTCATATGGGCAAAGATTTTTATTCCCGGATATTTCCAGTACCAAAGAAAGCACACGTGTTGACCTGTGTTGGATTTGTCTTTTCTCAACCTTTATGTGAAAGTTCCAAAAATTCAAGATGTTGACCCTACAGTCAGTGCTTGCACTGCTTCCAAAACACTGTTATGGTAACTAGATCACAGAGATGCTTATGGTCATATACTTGTTGCTCACAGTTTCAGGAAATATCCAGAACTTGCTGTATCTGGGTCACATTATCAGTTCCCTGCATTACCCTTTGGGTTTTCCACTGCACCTCGAGTGTTCACAAAGTGCCTAACCCCAGTGATGACTCTCTGCAAATTTCAGAACATCTGCACTTTTCCTCATTTAGACAGCTTGCTTATTTGTACACAGTCTTCTCCCAGATAGTTGAAGTACCTAACAAATGTGTCCAACCCAGACCTCCCAACCGTCCCGAATTACTCGTTTTTTACTGAGTTTTGGGGTCCAAATGAAGGGGTGCCACGATTCCCGAGTGGCACCCCTTCATTTCCGATTTCTTTGCTGCTGTTTCTTTTATTTTTTGAAATTTTGCTCTGTCGGAGCTGACATCATCATGTGCACGATGACGTCAGCTCCGACAGCACTACCAGCCAGTCGGAATTGAGCTCAAGGAGCTCGCATCATCATTTCCGGCTGGCTGCGAGCAGGCGGGAAGTGCTGTGTTTTGAAAATGCTGCCGAGAGAAGGACTCAGAACTGCTGACTTGTTTTGAGGGAGAAAGTTTTGCTTATGCTGCCTAGAGAGGGATGAGGGACTGCTGAATATGCTGCCGAGAGAGGGACTTTTGCTTCGCTATGCGGGGGAAACAGGTAAGGAAGAAAGTGTGTGTGTGTGTGTGTGTATTATGTCATGAAACCCTGCCAGAAGCAGTCCTTGTGAAAAAGGCATGTCATTTTCAGCCAGGTCTTCAAAACAATAGCTTTACCACTGACTGTGCCCAAGATCATTTTAGTTAAAATGGCAGTCTATGTTCTTGTGAAGGCAGCACCATAAGAGGAAATAAGACAATTCTCATCTAAGAAGTACCATCTGAGAGAATGTGCGACCTCAACAAGGCGTGGGTACATGAAAACATGCATTCAGAGTGGCTCATAGTAACAGGCATTGCGTCATTAGCCAAACGGAGTAATGATAAGAGCATAAAGGGGTCTTTTAATCCCACCTAGATAACCACTCGAGTTCTATACATCAGTGTACTCTAGGTCAGCAGCTTATTGTGACTGGGAACTCAATAAAGTGAAGTAGAAACTAAATGCTGAAGGAAAAACCATGACACTGTAGCTTGTCTCTCCAACTGGTGGCTAGAGGTACTCAGGCTCAAACCCCTGTACCTTGGGTACAAGGTAAAAAAGAGCCTAAAGTCCCTAGCCACCACTATGTGTGAATTTATGTTTTTCTGTATTTTGTATTTCAATTTCAAGCTTCATAGTCTTCATAAAATAAATGGTAGAAAATTGCTAGAATAAAATGTTTTGTTTTAAGTTTATAAGATCAGCATTTGAAATGTTTTGGGGCTGTATTCCCCCATTATTGGCTTTGTTCTGTTTTTTTTTTTGTGGTAAGAGGTTGAGAGTGTGAACTGAATTCACTAAATGATAGCCATTTAAGTTTGTCTTCCTGTCTTTCAGCAAACTGTTGATTTGGTTTAGTGGTACGTTGTTCTGACTGTAGTGTAGAGATACCTCGGTTCAAGACTAGGCAGTGAAATGCATGGTGATAATATTTTATTCAAGCAATGTTTAAAATGCGTCCTGTTTTTTTGCCTTTTGCCCCCCCCACCCAATTAAAAATAAGCGCAAGAAGCTGTGCAACATGCCTATAGCTTACACTACTGTGATTTTTTATATATAGATATATATATATATATATATATATATATATGTGTGTGTGTGTATATATAGTGTATGTGTATAAGTAGACTATCATGGAAGTGTTTTGAATAAGGCAGTGTTGTCATTATTGCTTCATGCATTTTGTTTCATTGCCTACTGGAAAAATGTTTAAACAATAAATTTAAAATGCGCTCTAACATAAGTCTAACAAGTGTGCTGTATTATACAAGGAATATAATAAAATCAGGAAGGTGTATCAAAGAACGCATGTGTGTTTCTTGTTTTGTGTGCAAGGGGCTTCTGATTTGAAAACAGCCCAAAGGTAATCTGTGGGTTTCAATGCTGTTTCAGTGAATGAGAGTTTCAAGGGCAGAGAAGTTTTAATGCCGAATCTATTTTCATTGTGAGAAAGTATTGCTTTGTTTATCAGCCATATATCTATTACTGTGTGTGCATTGTGCTATAAAATGTAAAAAATAAAATCCAAATAATCATTGTAGTAAAGCAGTATGCACACATTAGTGTTTATGGTAAATGATGTGAAATAGCCAGGTAATGGGACAATGGAATGGCTACAGGGAGTCTCTAGTGCTATGTTTTGGTTCTGTTCTTCAGTCTACGTTTGAAACTTGGTATCCCAGAATTCCATTAGAGTGGGCGGGGTTGTGTAATTATGTATGCAAATTTTACATTAATCAGCGTACAGATTTGTGCCTGTTTTTCATGGGCCTTGTCCAGATTTTTTATATTTCCAGGTTGAGAGGTATGGTCCAACCTCCTGTCACATCTGAGATTTCACCTGAACCTACAAAAGCCTTGTCTCTCACCCTCTCACAAAGTTAACATTTTGGTGTGTCTGGTAGATACATTCAGGAAAAAGTCTTTACTTCCAAAGGAAAAGGTAGTAGTTAACCAGCACATCTTTGATTTTTTTTTTTTTTTATCAACAGCTTCAGACCCCTGCAGTAGAATTTCTCAGGATTCTAGGCCTCATGGTATCCATGATCTCCATGATACTACTTGCCAGATTGCACATGAGATAAATCCAGTAGTACCTTAAAAATATATATTCTTGGTCACAGCAGCTACACCTAAACAAAACAGCCCCTCGCAAGTATGGCAAGTACAAAAGAAATCAAATCATAATCAAAATAAGCAGGCCAGTACAGTATTGTGTGGAAAACAAATACATGTAATTCACCGTAGGGGTAATGTACATAAACTACCCCACAATAAATGCAAATCAGACTGGTTTCAGCTGCAGTAGCCTTCCTCCATGTAAAACATGTATTCAGTCACAGTACAATACTCTATTATGTACATCCTGGTTAACATCAAAAGCTCTGTTCATTGGATATTTATAATTGCTCATTCAATCCCCGGGGAACAACCCACCCAATTTAATAATCCACTTGTTGTCTTTGTGGTTAAGTATGGTATGCCACCCAGTTTTATTAATCCTGTCCCCTACTATCTTGTCAATAATAGTAAATCTAAAACATGCAGTGGTATGTATAAGTGAATGCTTATATAAAGCATTAGACTGCCTTTTATTTCTAATGTTACTGAAGTGTTTGTCATACATAATCATAATGGTCAAGAAGTCTGCCCAATGTAAAATGCTGAACATGAACATGTAGTGAGATAAATAATCCATTCGGTACTGCAGTTGGCCAAAAATTTAATATCAAATACCACAGCCATATTCTTGCTAGGAAAGAGTGTGGCTTGCTTGGATGGAACGTAGCTTTATGTGAAATAACAATTTGCAAGAGCACATTGGACTTTCATATGAATAATTTTTGGACTTCTGGGTAAGGGCTATCATTGTTCCCCTGTTAAGTTGGGATATATGTCGAGACGTTTAGGGCCTAAGACTCGAACAAGCTATATATACAGAATTGTTTCACAGTTTCAAGTTGTATGTGTATAAATACATTTTCTGGATGTATTTATATATGTTTGCAATGCTGGTGTCATTTTTTTAACACTGGGTCAAGTAATTTATGTGCATCTTCAATCTTATTTCATATTTCTATAGGGGAACATAGCATTGCAAGGATAAGATCTTCTACGTAAGACTGCATACTTTTGGGTATTTGAATGTAGTGTATGTCTTTGACCATACCGTTGTAACATTGTATGCCTTCCATGCATTGAGAAACACAATGGCTATTATTGCTCCCCTTTCAATTGGTATTGGTTTAAACATGCAGATGTAATTTGACTTGGTGCAGGGGCGACAGTATAGTGGAATAATAACATTTGGATCTGTACATTATGGTGAAGACTATTACGGCTATTTTTTGAATCCTATTTCTAACCATTTGTCATATGGATGCCATGCTATTGCTTTAAATATGATTTAGATTTAGCCATTTTTGGCTCTTTTTCAAGCACTATTTAGGGAGACTGTTTGGTGGTGCACTAATTGTTCTTAGGGGATCCTTTTATATTAATGGTCTGTTTCCTTCAAATCCATATTTATACTACTGGTTCAATTAGCTGGGGTTAGGACTAGTTATTGGGTTTATCTCTACATTATGGATATTAATATCTTCCAAGACCTTTTAGCTAATAAAGATGATTTGGGAGTATTTGGTTTAGGGCCCTCCATTAGTGACAATGAAGGGGCTACTATTGATGACCCAGTTAGTACTTATAATTCTATTTTTCAGAAATTAACAAAAAGTATGAAAACATCGAGGACCAATGTATAGCACTTAAAACATATTAAAGCTCATCAAGCTAGGGTTATCACCCCCAAGGTGTCTTAGAGTTAGGATTCAGCCTTTAGTCAGTAATATAGATGATTGCTTATCAGAACAATGGGCTCAAGCCCAACAGAAAGCCTCTATGAGTTCTGTGGATATATTAACATCATATTATGCATGGTCTATTGAGCAATATATTTTGGAAGTTGGATCTATCTATGAGGAAACCAAAAGTTATGAAGGTCAACCGTGCTATGTTTCTTGCTTGAATCAGCTTAGTAAAGAAATATTGGGTCTTGAAAAGCAACTAAAAGACAAAAAATACACAAATTTAATAGAGGCATGGGGGATTATCAGAGAGGCAAGCCATTTGGGTTAATGAAGAATGTCAAATTTGACAATTAAGATATGAGGCCCTCTACACACAAAAGAAAGAGACCTAAATCTATTCTTAAGAAGCTTAGAACCTCTAATAGTGGAACATCATGGGATGAGTCATCCTCCACCATGGATATGGACATGAACCATACCTCTGAGTCCCCCATTTCTAACAGAAGGAATTTGGATAACCCTTTAGGGTTAGATCACGTAGGGAAGCCACAGGGCGGGTAAGCAATGTTGAGACTCTTTTGAGAATTATGGTACACCGATAAGTGGTACTGAGAAGGTGCTTAATATATCATCTACACCTCTTTCAGAGGTTGAGCTAAAACTCTTAAATAAAGGTTTGAATTTTGTACCCAGTTTTTTTGTTCAAGAGGATTCTTTGGCTGAAGATGTTCTCTTTTTGTCAGGATTCTGAACTTGACTATTATTTTGATTCTGAATCATCAAATGTAAATACACATGCATTTAAATTCCATAAATCTACTTTTATGCCCCCGATGTATCAACATGTCTCTATGTTTCAGACTAGTGTGCTCAAAGATCTACATTTTCATACTAGAGAATCCCAGATTTTGCCTTATAATCTCTCAAAGGTTGAACAGTAGGTGGTTATGAATCTTAAAAATAATAAAAATTTGTTTATTCTACTGGCGGATAAGGTGGAGCAGTGGTAGTAATGGATTGGGTGGTGACAGGTGCAGAAGGGAGAGTTAGGAAGATAGTTCTTCAGTTCTCTTAAAATGAAATGAGGGTTGAATAGAACGTATATTGGTTGGAAGTTTGTTCCAGGTTTGAGAGAGGGAGCATTTATAAAGTAATCTCCCTATTGTTTTGTTAGGCCTGTATGTGTCAAGTAGCATTTGGTCAGTGCTACAGAGAGATCATGAGGGTTGGTATTGGGATAGGAGAGTGGACAGGGAGGGACAGTCTGCAGGTTTGTAAAGTAGAGAACATGTCATCAGTAGCTGAGAAAGTTGTAGTAGTTCAGGGAATGTAAGCCATTGTAGTTGGTTAAGGGCAAGGCACTGATGAGATTTGTAAGGGAATTTACAGGAAAATCTGGCTATCTGATGTAAGTTTGTTCAAAGGATTTGCTTGGAGGTAGGTAGATATAGGGGAAGCATAGAGCAGGCAGGGGAGGAGGTAGGCTTGAGGTAGTGAAGTCCTTGAAGTGAAAGATGAGACTTTTTTGTTTCTATGTAGTAAACCAAGTTATTGATTGGTCTTTCTGATGGGTTGATGGATATGATGGTCAAATTTCAGTTGATCGTCAGTTGTAATTCCTAGAAGTTGGGTATGGGAGTCAGCATGAATGATGGTGATGTCTAGGAAAATGAGAGTGAAGGAAGTTTTAAGGCTGGACATATATTTTGGAAGAAAAAGAAGCTTAGTTTTCTTTGAGTTAAGGATAAGTTGGTTATTGATTAACCAGTGTTGTTAAAGGAGGTCTGGGTGAGGGAGTGGAGGTCAGTAGGGTTGTCGGAGAGGGTAGTAAGAGAAGAATTGTTGGCATACTGGATCACAGATGAGAGGTACCAGGCAGAGCTGAGATTGTTAGTAAAAATATTAAAGAGAAGGGGAACCTACAATGGATCCTTGGAGTACACCTGTTTGGATAGGGAAGAAGGGTGAGCAGGAGGTCTGCCATCTAACAGATTGTTAAGATAACTAGATAACCAGAGAGTAGTTGATGCACAGAGGTTATGTTCAGTTAGTTTAGTAAGAAGCTTAGGGTGGGAGACAGTATCATATGCCTTGGAGGGTCAATGAATATGCATGACACCAGTTTATTGTTATCTCTTGCCTCTGTTATAGTCTGGGTGAAGGATAAAAGGGCTGTGGACATGCTGTGATGGGGCCCTAAATCCATGTTGAAAGGGAGTGAGGAGATTTTCCTGGAGTAGATATTTAAGAACTTGTCTCTGAATGCCTTTCTCTAGAAGTTTTGAGAGAGGAGAGGATGGCTATAGGTTGGAAATTGGAAGGGTCAGTGGCGTTACCTCCTTTGTGAAGAGGAATTGTATAAAAGGAGTTTTGCACTAATTCTACCAATGTTTCTGGGACTGTGAACCACTACATTACTGTCTAAATCAACTTTCTAGGGACTTTATTATATGTTTTCTCCAAGTCTAGGAATGCCCAGTTGGAGACTCTCCTTCATCTTTAGCTTCTTCTCAACTATCTGTCTCATTGCAAGCATTGGATTGGGTTGAGTTGTATCCCGATGTGAATCCGAACTGCTCATCTCACATCTTAATTTCTACTACTCTGCATATTCATTTATCAATCACCATCTCCAAAACTTTAAAGCAGTGTGACAGGAGTTATATACCTTTGTATTGGCCACAGTTGTGAATGCCCCCTTTGTTCTTGTACACTGGTACTAGTATGTTTATTCTCCAGTCATCTGGGTTACGCCATTCTTTCCATTCTGCTATGAGTACCTTCATGAGCCATTTTTTCCCTATCTTACCCAATATCTTACTAATATATATTGTGACCATATCTAAGCCTGACACTTTTCCTCAACTAAATTTCCTTAGTGCTGTATTTACTCCTTCTAGGTTGGGCTCCTCCTCCCCTTTCATTGTAGGCTGTGTCTGGGTTTTCTTCATTCAGAAGCTGCTGGAAGTACTCCTTCCACATGCCTTTGATGTCTTGTGAACTGCTTAGCAGGTTGTTGGCATCCCTTATGAATGGTGACTGACTGTCTTCTTTATCTTTCTGTCTTTATCCTTGCAACCTAATAGCTTCTTTGTTCCATCCACTGAGGTGCTTTCCAGAAACTGGTTGAGAGCTTTTGATGCTTTGTTCTTTGCTATTACAACTCCTCTCTCAGCCTGTTTGTTAGCCAACCAGTATTGCTTTATAGTCTGGTCTGTCTTTTCTATTTCCCACTTTTTCCTGCACTCCTTCAGTCTTTTAAGTACCTCATGGAATTTTGCATTCCACCACAATCTTTCCTTATGTGTATTATTTCCATATTTGGCTCGGCTGCATGTCTGTTCTGCAGTCCTTACACATCCCTTTTTGAGGTGCTGCCATTCTTCTTCTTCATCTCCACCTATTTCTTCCTCTTCCTGAGGTATTAAAGCCATGAGTAATTCCTTGAATTCCTGTGCTTTCTCTCCAGTCAACTTCCAGACATTCAGCCTAGTCACTGTTGACCGTAGAGCTTTCTGTGACAAATGCTTGCAACTGATTCTGGCAACCAGTGGTTTATGCTGTGGGATTACTGTTTCCCTGGGGTTGACTTTTGCAATTACTAATTCTACCCCTGTGCCCTTTCCTTACTAGAAAGAAATATACCTGAGTTGCATGTTTGCCACTCTTGAATGTGATCATGTGCCTGTCTCTTGGTGAACCATGTGTTGGCCACCATCAAGCCATTTGTCAGATAGTAGTCTAAAATGGTGTCTCGTTTATTCACCATTTGGAACCAGGCAGACCTCTTATCCTGTTCTGTTTGTAAAGATATGTGCATTCAGGTCACCCATTATCAACACCAATTCCTGATGCCCTGCTTTATCTAGTAGGTTCTGTAACTGCCGTCTGAATACACTCTTTTTCCTCACTATCACAACCATGCTGTGAGGCATAGGCTGAGATTATGAATAGTGCCCTGTCCTTACAGTGGAGTCTGATTGCCATGAGTCTGTCTCTAAGTCTGATGAACTCCATCACTGTATT